>NC_058414.1:102590616-102613543 GCF_002201575.2 Neomonachus schauinslandi | reverse complement strand
GGTGCACGAGGTGGGGGGGGGGTTGGCTGGGGGCGGGGCTGGCGGGAGAGCTCTGTCCTGCGCGGCGGGGAGGGAGGCCCTGGTCCTGCCCCTGGGGGCACCTGCCGGGGGACAGGCTTCCCAGGGCCTTCTCAGGCGTGTGCGCTGGACGGGGCCCAGCGCCTGCCAGCCTGGCGGGAAGCAGCACTAGCGCGATGAGGGGCTTGCACACGTTGACGGAGGGCGCGTTTCACGTGATCGGAGCCGCTTAGGGACCCTCGGTCGGCCAGCACATCGCCCATTGAGTGGAGCCCCAAAGTTCACGTGGCCTGTCCATGGCCACCGAGCTGTTTCCGGAACTTCTGACTGGGAAGAGAGGCCCCACTTCCAGCGCCTGGAAACCTGTTTCCCAAAGACTTTTCAGGATGTAGTTTAAGAAACTGTTGAAATGCAAATTGTCAGGCCTTTTTCAGCTCTTTTGGTTAAAGATTTAAAAAAACAAATCCTAGACATTCTGAACATTAGTTCCACTTTATGGACTGGTTACTGCAGGCTAAGCATGACTTTAGGAATTTCCACCCGTTGCTCACATCGTTGTCCCTTTGAGTGACTATGTTCCACCAAGGAGAGGCGTTAGGCTCTGAGAGGTTAGGACACTTGCCCCAGGATCGAGGGCAGCAGAGACCTGGAGAGTAGACGGCTCATGGGACTCCACGCTTGCGTTCTGCCCACCGGCCCCACCTCCCGGTCCTCTCCTCATTGGAGCTGTCCTTTCTGGGAAGCAGGTGCCGGGCCCTCGGGTCCGGGCCCAGCGCCACCCCAGCTCCCGCGTGAAGCCGCTCCCAGCACGCCCGGCCCAAGCAGCAATCCCGCTCCCTGACGTCAGAACTGCGCCTGTCCAGCGGTCCTGGGAGGTGGCAGAGGGCCTGTGGGTGAGTGTGGCCACGACCTCCCGGGGGTAATGGGCCCGTGATGGTGCGCCGCCAAGAGCCCGCAGCCCTCCGAGAATCTTACTGGGGATTTTACTTTCCATGAATGGCAGGATATCTTGTTAAACCCCGTTGTTGGGGTTAAAGATGGCTTTCTTGTGACAAACCAGGACTTCTTCAGGTGTTGATGAAGAAAGTGACTTCACAGATGGAAAAGCCCGTTAGGAGACATTTACTGTGTGTTCTTTCAGGGAACCCCGTGAGAAATACCCCTTCACTATGGCCAGCACGCTGTCCTCCCCGGAATACTGTGAAGACCCTGGGGTGGGCGCTGACCGTCCTCCTCACCACCAGAAGCTCACCCTCTGAGCCTCTGGGCAGAGCCCTGGCTGTGTCACCAAAACTGGCCCATCTTTGGGAGATTTGGGAGGTGGCTGTGCTGGGGGCAGGAGCGTGTCTGGGGAGGTTGGGGAGCAGTAAATCAAGTGAGTGCAGGTGATTTAACCCTATGTTCCCACATCACCAGCAGTGACTCACCCCTCATGTGTGTCTCCGGCATCCAGGCCCTGAGCTAGCCAGACGGAGGTCCCCTGGAGAGGCACCCCAATTCCCACTGGCCCTTGGCCGGGCCTCATGCTGGCCTCCAGCCCCTGCTGGCTCCAGCTGTCTGGCCCCAGTCGTCTTGGAGCTGACGACCACGTGGGACTTCACTTACAGAGATCTGAACCCACCAGCGCAGAGGACGGATGCTGTCTTCCTCCATCTACTCTCCTCCAAATAAAGCAGCCCCGTGCTTTGTGGGGGAAGAATCAGATCACCGAAAGAAACAAGTTCAACAGAGGGGATCTGCACCACCAATGACAGAAGTCACGTTACAGGCACGTCCTGAGTCAGGAGACCATCTGGCTGCTCCAGCATCACCTTGGCCTCAGGTGACTGGAGTGAGGACCCGAGGTCATGCAGGCCATCCTGAGTGTTAGAAACGTTTTTCATTATTGGCTACAAGACAGGCCATGGACGCAGGTCTTTTAGAAACAGCTGCTTTGTCATGGGGCTAAAGTGCTACGTGAAGGCTCTGGCCTGGTCAGCCAGAGTATGGCCTTCCAGAATTCCCCATGAGCCGGCCCTGCCCCACCTGACCTGGAATCCCAGGGGGACCTAGGCCCTGGGTCCAGATGCCTACAAACATCCTGTCCTGTCTGGAAGCCAGGAACGGGAGCCCTGCAGGGGCGTCGGCCCAGCCCAGAGAGCTGGAGGGGAGTGGGACCGGTGAGACCTCGGGGCTCAGGCTCCTGTGTGTCCACCTGTGTGTCCTGTGTCTGCACGTGGGAATCCCCGGGACCCATGGAGGGCTCGGGTGGGGAGGACAGGCAGCAGGTGCGGCCCAGAGCCTTGGCCTTTCCTGATTCAAGGCAGCATCTCTGGAATTTCTCCTGCTCCCTGCGCTTTTCCATGGCCCCTTGTGCGTCACGTACATTTTGCTGAATTTTCACTGCTGCCTGGTGCAGCCACAAAGACCGTTGCTGTTATTCTATTTTACTATGAAAAATGGGACCCAGAGACGTCGAGAGGCTTGGCAGGGGCGCAAGGACGGGGTTGGATGGGGCAGTGGTGCAGAAGGCTCAGCTTCCCCGCCTCCCGCCCACCCCATGCCACACTGCTGAGCCCTCGGAAGACCGACCTTGCTGGCGTTAAGCACGGAGGGGGTGACCTGTGGGCCAGGAAGGAAGCGGCCAGAGAGATGAACGGTGCTTCCTGACTCACCCCAAACTTGCAGAGCGCTCCGTCCCCAGCTCGGTGCTTGGAGACAGTGGCGACGGCTGTTGGAGTTTGTCCGGTTTTGGTTTTTGCTTTAGGGAAGGAAAGTGCCAAAAAAAGGGATTTGTACCAGGTGACAGATTTGCAAGCAGGTGCCTTCAATCGTCCTCAGTGCTAGAGAGCGTGCGGGACTCAGGCCCCCTGCCTGGCAGAACTGAGCAGGAGTTGGACCCATCTCTGGATTCGTTGTTGGCCCAGAACCTGGACATCGACACCCACTTCCACCAAGTCTGGCTCCGTGTTGGCCAGAGGCTTGGGACCCCTAAGCTGGGAGGCGGAGAGCCCCAGAGGCACCTGCGAGGCCTGGAGGCCTGGCCTACGGAGCTGATACCCCGAGAAAACCCAGCGAGGGCAAGAGGCCCAGGGCGCTGCTGCTGACTCCCCCTGGGTTTGGGGGCAGCACCCATGACCCCCCGGGCTTTAGATCCCCTATCTGATGAGAGGCTGATGGTGAATGGCAGTTTTGCAGCTTGCGGTTTGCAGAAGAGCCCATCCAGACCCTCTGGGAGCCCTACTTGGAGGCAGTCCCCCTGGGGTGGGGACCCCTGCCTCAATCCTCCCACCTCCTCCCTCTGTCCTTCCTCTTCCCCGCCCTCTCCCCTCCTGACCCAAGGGCCCCCACCCGCCCCTGGACAACTCCTCTCCAACACCTACTCTCTGGCAGGAGGAAAATAAACACAGACCCCCTGCCAGGAACTGACCACGTCCTCCCCAAATTCGTATGTTGAAATCTTACCCGCGGTGTGGTGGTGTTAGGAGGTGGGGCGGTGGGGAGGTAATTAGGTTTAGATGAGGTCATGAAGGTGGGACCCCCATGAAGCAGTTAGTGCCCTTAGAAGAAGAGAGAGTGCCCTCCCCGCCCCGTCCCCTTTCTCTCTCTGCCCATGAGGTCTAGGAACCAGGAGGAGAGCTCTCACCAGGAACCGATCGGCCAGCACCTCCATCTTGGACTCCCAGCCTCCAGAACTGGGAGAAATACATTCCCGTTGGTTAAGCCGCCAGCCTGTTGTATATTGTTCTGGAAGCCTGAGCAGACACCACCCAAGGGAGAGAAGCAGAGGCTGCTGGCTCAGAGCCGGCTGGAGCGCAGGCTCTGCGGCCGTCGTGCGTGCTCGGTGGGGACGCAGAGGCACGCATGGGGTGGGACAGCCTCACGGTGGAAAAAGGGGGTCGGGGCGCCCCGCCGGGGGCCGTGGGCACGGGGATGCCGGGACGGCTAACTGGAAGCAGGATCCTACAGGACTGGCTGGGGGAGTGGATCTGGCTTTCCCATTGGCCCTCAGCTGGAGGCGGGTGCAACTGGCCCCTATCGATCAAATCTGGCCGTTTGGGGCTGATGGCTGCGTGTTGTGGGTCGGAATTCTGCACGTTTATATATGATCTGGACATTCCTGTCTGCATATCCAGTCTCTCACCAGGCTTCCCGGGCTCTCCTGTGATTATCTTAAGAGCTCACACGGTGTGCTAATGGAGGGGGGGCCAAGGGAGTCTCTGAAATGCCCCTCCAGTCTCTCTCTGACACTGGGGTTTCAACAGGGGCTTCCAGAAGGCAATCAGCCCATCACGAAATCATTCTGGGACTGCTAGGTCAGGCAGGAGAGGGAGGGGTGTGTTTTCAGGCCAGTGGGGAGAGAGCCCCCCACATGCACACCTCTGAGAATGTGGGAGCCCATGTCCTAGGAGATGCCAAAGAGGAATCCCCAACACAAGGAGGTTTTTCTAGAGTTTTCTAGCGGGCCATGTTACAGTCTCAACTGAGAGCCAATTTTGTTGTGTTAGGGAATATCTCTATCTTCAGCCTAAAACCCGAAAGACACAACTCAAATTCATTTTCTCTGGTTGACTTGGGACTTGGATCTATTTGATCGGTCCTATCCTTCTTGCTATCGATACCCTGCCACCACCGATCTGGTTCTTACTTGCTGCACACCAGGAGGCTCTTGGGGATGTGCGTCTGTCTTGGGTAGGGCTCAATAAGCACTTTAAAAGACGTCAAGCTTTGCACACTTTCTAAGGAGGGGTGGTGGAGGATAAGCAAGAAAAGAGCTATCCGAGTGGTAAAATAATGTTTTATTCCATGGATGAACAAACGCTACCATGCCACATTCTCACGTTCCCCCTGCCAGATCTCGCGGCCAAAGCTGGCTTCCCCTGTCAGGCCTTGCTGGCTTTGCAGTGGGTCAAGCCCACTGACAAAGCGAAAACACGGTCACGTGGCATTCAGAGTGGGTCCTGCCGCTCACGTGCTGGTCCTTTTCACACGCAGTGACGTCTCGCCTGAACAAATCCGTGATGGGAGACCTTCCAACTGCGCCAACCGCAACTGACATCCAGAACTCACGTGGATGCAACCCAAACCCCCAAATGCCAAAAAGCTACATGGACAAATCTTCTCTGCTGACGGGACGTCGAGGACCCCCCGGCAGGACCGGAAGCTGGAGACGTCAGTACTGACATTCAGGTTGTCGACAAGCTCCAAAGGAAACAGCAGTGATAGATGGGTCTCTACCTCGCACTTGTGGGGAGTGCAGGTCAGCCACCGAGTGTCGGCATGCAGGCGACACGGTGAGAGCCGATAGGGGGGCAGCGCCGATCCGGTCCCTATGCACAACAAAACGGAATATACACTGGGGCGCCGGCTGTACATCCGGTCAGGGGACCTCCTTCACGTTGACAGGCTGCCTGCACGCGGTGCTGAGGGCACTGAGCCGTCTCCAGGGCGGGAGGCGGCCGCACACACCCACGCGTCCCCGCAGGACGCCTGTCCCCTGCACACGCGACAGACTCGGGGGCGGAGTCAACCCTTTGTCTTGTTTTTTTTTTAACCAAATGCCATCTGAAAAGCCTCAACAACTTATCAAGGGGGAAAAGGATGGGCTTCAAGACATACGGAGATCGTGTGAATCTAAGCCAAATCCTAATGCAGCTTTGGGGGAAAGAAGTTTTATTGATGACTTTTTTTTTAGTGAATGGTATTGGATGTCTTCTCCCCCCCAGTTTTTTGAAATTTCTCCACGAAGTCTCACGACAATCTTGAGGAGAGAGCAGTTAGTTATTTCTGATCTGTTTCTTTATCAAACGAGTGCAAAGCCTACACATTGACCGAAGAACACAAAGCAAAACAAAGCCAAAAAAAAAAGAAAGAAAGAAAGAAAGGAGAGAGAAAGCAAGAAAGCAAGAAAGCAAGCAAGCACAGCAAAACCACCCCATGACCGGAGACAGTGTCAGGTAAAAACCATAGAAAAATACGAATTAATTCCATAAGGTTAACCATTAGCATTAGCTACAGTAATACTCTGTACAGCCCCTAAAATGCCGAATCTCCTAGTTACAGAGAGGAGCAAGCCAATCTACGGACGAGTCCTGTTAAAACAATTGTGCTATAGTGGTCTCCACGGCGCGGTCATGGCGGGCGGGCGGGCGGACGGACGGATGGACGGATGCTGCTGCTGCAGGCGCCGCGCGCTAGCGAGGGTGCGCCTGAGCACTGCTGCGCGTGGCGGGGGTACGAGGGCCGGGCCCTTCACGGCAGCCTCTGCTCTGTTCCTTGGGGAGGGGCCGGGAGGAGGTGAGGCCGCGGCGGCTCCAGGTGCCTGGGAGCCCTGGTGAGCGATGACGCGTCTCGGCCTGGGAAGGAGCCGGCTTCCGAAGCGAACCCGCCTTCGGGACGCAAGACACACATGCTATGGGAAGTCACGCTTCTCGCCCCCGCCCCCGCCTCCGCGGGGGAGGGAGGAGGGTCCCGGCTGCACACTGTTCTAGGAGGGCCCCCCCCCCCCGCCCGCCGGGGCGCTCAGGGCTGGCTCCGGCTCAGTCCTCCTCCTCCTCCTCTCTCGCTGTGGCCGTGGGCAGCTTGTCCTGAAGGCGGAAGCATTCCACGAAGAAGCTGATGATGGATCGGAACAGGTGCTGGTGGAGGGAGGCGCTGTGAAAGTAATGGCCTTCGTCCGGGTAGATCTGCAGGGAGGGCAGGGAGACGTTACTCGCCAGCAGCGACCCGGGGGCCTGGGGACCCTCGTGGGACTCGAACCCAGCACAACCGGGACACCACGCACCCACGGCTCCATTTCAGCCTGCAAAACGGATTTCCTAAACCGCTCCAGGGCAGGCGTCAGCCCCGCCTTTGCTGGGAGGCTCTGCCGGGCACGGTGGGCTCGCGGGGCATCAGCTGACTGAACGAGATCACGTTCTGTTCAACAGACTCTGTACAGAGGCTCCGGCCCAGGTCTCCCGGGACCAGGCCCCAAAGACATGGGAAGAATTCTGTGCTGTCCCCACAACCCTGGCCGGCGTTTGCCTCACCCCGGGACCGTGGGCAGGTAACTTCACGGAGCCTCAGTTTCCAGTTGTGCCAAGTGGACATGAGCATCGTAATAGAACCCAGCTCATAAAGCTCTGTGAGGATTCAGTGATAGACTCCCTGTGAAGTGGTTAGAGTCAGACCATGACACAGGGACTGAGTGTAGTGACAGCCCCCGTCCCCTAGGCGTGCTGCACCATTTTCACACAACAGTACCTGTTTGGGCAGGCACTCAAAGCCAAGTCTAAAGGACCTGGAAGCCCACGTTGTTTCCATGATGCCAGGCTGCCCCCAGCATCTGGAATCCTGTCTTCCTCTATGTCTTTGGAGGATGGTGTTCACCTTTATTTTAGAGTATTTATTAATGACGGAATGGAGCTGTTATATAGACATTAAAATGTCTATAGTCCAAAAGGACACGAGGTAGGATGCACGCCTCTCCCCCTCTAAGTCCCCAGTCCCTATGCCCTTCCCTGGAGTTGATCACTGTCACAAATTCACTGAGTATCTGTGCAGACATTTGCTGTGCCTGGAGGCATGGCACTGGGCTGGGGTCCCTTTACTGTCTTGAGTGTGGTCTACAGTGCATCTTGCTCAAAATCTTGCTGGTTTAGCTTGGTCTACACCTGGGGGAGTGATCCACATTAGCACGTGGAGATTTACCTTTTAACCTGCCACGGCTGCATTATGTGTCTGGAATGTATTTAACCACGGCAGCTATCAGCTTTACTACGATCTGAACACTTTCAGAAGCAAGCTCGAAGGTAACATTAACCAAGTTCTTCCTTCCCCATTCATCAACACTCAGGCCAAATCCCCTCCCCGCAGGAAGCTCCCCCTGACTGGCCCAGCCCACGTGTGACCCTCCAAGATGGCGACGCGGCAAGGCCAGGAGCTCAGGACAGAAGGCAGGCAGCAGTCCGTGCCAGGGCTAGCGCTGAGGGACAGGTTCCTAGTGGAGGAAATCTCCCATTTATGTCTAGACCTGAAAGACCACCGGGGTCATGCGTGTTTTGCCAAAGGAACCCATGGTCAGGAAGGAAACGGAAGATGTTTCTAGAAGCGAAACTGTGCGTTGCTGGAAGGAGCCCAGACTTGAGCTGCTGGCTTAGTACTTGATGCCAGTGAAACAAGGCTGTGAGTTTGTTTCGTGGGAAGGGTAGTCCTCTAACTGATGCTCAGCCACAGATGATTCTGGAACATTCTGCCAGAATTTAGTGAATGTGGGGTGCTGTCCAGAGGGAGGCTAGTGGAGAAGGCTCAGGACCTGCACATGTAAAGCCCCCCAAATCCCCCAGAACGCTGCTCTCGTCAACACTGGGACAACGGCCCCACCCTCACCCGCAGGGACGCCACCAGCCTCACTGCGGAGGAGTGGTGCCTGTCTTGGCCTTCCTCACCGCCTGGAGGCGGGGGGCGGTGGAGACCTAAAGGGGTTTGAGCACAGCTCGAGTGCAGAACCGTGCGATCATCATCAATTACTAGAGAAAATAAGCATGTGCCAATTCGTCTGGCCCGATGCGCCCCTGCCCGCCTCTGACAACCGTAACACAGGTGCGTCTGCAGAAATGGGATGAACTGAATACCAATCAGTTCTTTTTCCACGGAAAGGATGTCTCTCTCCAAGTGTGGAGCAGAGACGTGCAAATACTGTACCTGTAAACTGTAATTAGCCTTCCCCTTAATTAGTTGTGTAATGAGTTCTGCCGTGTGCTGGAAATGGATTTTTTCTGTTAAAAAAAAAAAAGGAAAGGACCGGTTAAACCCCTAACACCATCAGGGCGATGCTGCGAAGTGACATCCTTGGTCCTTACCGTCCGCGGTTGCGTGAATGATCAGAAACTGCTGTTCTTCCAGCGCCGACACGCGGTGTGCCACCTTGGTCATCTGCACATGCGGGGGCAAGGGGACAGAGTTGGTGGGCCTCTAGCCACTAGCGAGGGGTTCGTACTGGACCCCTGACTGAGAAGGTAGTGGGGGTCCTGGGGCCCGTCTCGGGAGGATGGGGTGGTGGTGGGCTTTCCGTGTGAGGGAAACACACAGCGCATCTCTGCTGCCCTGCCGGGGTGCCCCCGAGGAGGAGGAAGATCTCAGCTGCGCTGCCGGGGTGCCCCCAAGGAGGAGGAAGGGGTGGAAGAGAAGGGAGCACGGGAGCGCTTTGACCCGCGGCCGGTGGCCTCAGAGGGCTCTCATTCCAGCCGGTGCCACTGGGAGAGGACACCTGGCCCCACGGTCCCACGGTCCGAGCACGGATTCCGGCTCCGAAGCCAGCCCCCCGCCCCCCGCAGCAGAAGTGTGGCCTCGCTCTGTGGCCGGCCAAGAAACACCCCATGTGACACCCACACCGAGTCAGTTCAGTGGCTATGACGGAGCAGGTGACATCAGAGGACTTTCTGTCGCCCAATCAATGGCTTATTTTCCCAAAGTGGAACCAGCCTTGGGGAAGGGGACCGGCAGTCATCAGTGCCCAACGACTGTGGATTCTGGGACAGACCCTCCATCCATCCAAAGACTTCCCTAACTCCCCTCCACGCCCCTCGGGTGCCAGAGAGGGAAACCGGACGGGCCCGGGAGAGGCCCTGGTCCCTTCGGTTCACAGCCTGGAGGAGGGTCTTCTCAGAGTGAGTTTGGTGGGGGAGGTGGAGAGCACAGTGGGCCCAGGGAGGGAGTGTGGGTCCCAGAGTTGGGCCAAGGCCAGAGGGGCGGGACCCATCTCACCCAATTCCCCATTCCGCCAGGAGGCGGGTGTACCCACACCTACCTCATATGCTCTGTTGTCAAGTCCGTGGAGGCCCAAGTACCTCTCGGAAAACGCAGACGCTGGACACAAGCAGAGGAAGGCAGGGTTACCTGAGGCGAGTGGGTGCAGAGCCCCCAGACGTGGGGGGCGCCCTTGGCACGGGGTTGGGGGTGGGGCTGTGCACTCATCTGCAGGGCAAACGTTTGTTTCTAAAACACCCCTCAACCTGCAGGTCTTTGCCCAGGTAATCAGCACCGTAGTGACATTCAAATATGCTAGAGCAGGTGGCTGGGTTTTAAGCAATATAGCGAACCTTAATCAAGTGAAACAGTGCATCTGAATCCTCAGTAAACAGGATGACAGCTCCCACCCCCAACTTCGTTCCAACATATAGGAAGGGCAACAAATCCCAAAGAGCAGATTTTCATCAGGATTTGCTTTTTTTTTTTTTTTCTTTTTTAAAGGCTAGGCATGTCCCGTTCCAGCCAAAACGCTGGCTCCGGGCCCAGGTTCTGGGTGAGGAGCTGGTGTCTACCCTCTCAGGAAAGTCAGGATGGAAGGAGCTCCAAAGGCTTCTGCAAGTTGCAGGGACATCCTTAATTAAGGGGAAGAGACAGTGGAGGATTTCCCTGTCTGGGGCACTGTGACCAGCCAAGGCGTAGGATGGTACATTTATGTGCATTCAAATCAGGCAAATTCGAAATAGCGTGATTAAAAAAATTAAAGAAGTCTCACTGAACTTAAAAAAGATGAAATATGCTACATGTCTTCCCATGGGAAAATTAATTTTAAGTCATTAAAACGTTGAATGAGGAGCGTTCTTATAAGACTGTGAGGTGAAGTTTGCATTAGAGCACTCTGGAAGCCTCAGTGCATCTTTTGTGAGCACTCTGGCTGCAGGAGCCAGGGGCTGAGGGCTGCTGGACCCTGTGGGGCCCGGGCTGCTGAGCTGGGGCAGCGGGGTGGGTGCGGCCAGGTACTCGTAGGCTTGGCCGACCATGGACAAGAAGCCCCCTCCATTTCTGATCCCATTAGCCAGTGCTGCTTTGTGCAGCGTAGCTGGGGTTAATAGCCTGGCCTCCCAGGGCCTCCCAGCCTCGGCCCAAAAGCGAGTTCTCAAAGTCCACAAGGAATACCTCGCCACACATTTAAAAAAAAAAGCACGAATGTCACAAAACCATTCACACTGAGAGAAAAGGGGCCAGCTGACCGGGACAATGTAGGGAGCTTGGAATCCCAAAACTGTGACCAAAGAGCCAGGGCGGTGCCTGACAAAGGTCCGGTTCCCACACCTGGGAGGCCTGCCCCCTGACTGGTCCCCACGCCAGCCATCCTGATGCCCCGTCCCAGGCCTGAGTCCTGCCCGTTAGACGGGCAAGGTGCTGGCCAGGTGCTCCCTGCCCCATCAGGAGGAGGGCGGGTGGAGGCAGAGCAGAGCTCAGCTGCCAGGTCTGCACCTGAACGCCACCAAGCAGCAGCCCCTTCAGCCCCTAAGCCCTCATCACGGAATCCCTGCCCGAACACCCCCAGGCCCTGGATCCAGAGCCCTGGCAGCGCCCCTGCCCAGATTCTGGGGGCAGGGGGAACGCGGCCCCAGCGGGACCGCAGCCGGCCCCTTCCTGTCCACATGCACGCGAGGCTCCTCCGTGGCCGCTACGGCAGGGGACCCCGAGGCTTCTCTCCACGTTCCTCGTTAGCCGCACGGCCCCTGTGGCTTCCCCTCCACGGGGGGTGTGCGGAGCGGGGGTGGCAGGCGGGAGCGTGGTGAGAAGCGAGGCACGGGGCCGGGTCTGCGGCGTCAAGACCATTACCGTAGAGCTTGAAGTCCGTGATTGGAGAGAGAGCAGAGCCACAGGTGAAAACCTGAGCCTGATTTTCCCCCTTTGCCGGGAGGATGTAAGTGCTCAGGTACCCGCCATAATCCTGGGAGAGAGAGAAAGGGGGTGAGTAGGCGGAGTGTCAGTGATGCCCTCAGGAAAACAGCCTCAGGGGTAAGATCAGTGACTCTGCAACCATCTTCACAAAGTTTCTGTTAAAAAGTAAACAAGATGAAAGGCAAGTCACCGTCCCAACTAGCTACATGGGACGCACGCCTCCTCTCTTGGGGCCTAGTGTCGGGCGATGTGCAGAGGATGCGTGAGGGCAGCCGTGGCCATGGGCTAGGATGTGCTGGGTGCATGTCGGGGTGTCATCAAGCCCCTTCCAAGTCAGCTTTTCCCTGCAGCGCGTTTGCTGCCTTCCCGTCTCCAGCCAAGCCAAGCCACTTAAGGTGGTCTCGAGGGAGGGCCACCAACGAACCTGTATCAGAGGGTTCAGGTACCGGTCGGCCAGGAAGCCTGGCACAGGGCCTGCGGAGACAGGCGTCCATGTGGGTGCTGGACATGGGCAGTTCCTTCAAGTCCTATAGTGCCCTTACCTTGGGGCTGACACGCAAGACCCCTACTTCAACCAGGGCCTTCCAGAGAGAGTACACGTGACATATTACCTACCACGGGCACCTTCGAAGCTGCTTGGCTCCGATGTGCTCCGTCTCCCGAAAGCACCGAAGGGGACAGGACACAGATGGGAAACTGTGATGAGCAAACGTGGGAAGGGGCAGGAGAGAAGCCTCAAGGGAAGCAGGTATGTTCTCCTGGGGGCTTGGGAGCTGTTAAAGATGTTGTGTGTGTGCTGGGTGTGTGTGTGCATGTGCGTGCTGTGTGTGTGTGTGTGCATGTGTGTATGGGAGTGTGTGTGTGCATATGTGTGTATGGGAGCGTGTGTGTATGTGTGTGAATGGGAGTGTGTGTGCTAGGGTGTGTGTGTGAATGGGAGTGTGTGTGCATATGTGTGTGAATGGGAGTGTGTGTGCTGGGGTGTGTGTGTGAATGGGAGTGTGTGTGCATGTGCTGGGGTGTGTGTGTGTGCATGTGTGTGCTGGGGTGGGAGGGTCGAGTGTGGAAAGCCATTCACCTGATGGAGACTGTGTGTGCAGCCCAGGCCATGCCAACCTCACTGTGGAATGAACCGTTTAGGACCTACATGTTAGTTGCATGATCATTTAATACCGTTCCTTCCATAGAACATGGATAGCTTGTCTTAATGACAATAAAAGCGTCATTTTGGTTTCTAGTTGATAACTGTCATTGTCAATGGAATCGGTAAGTCCTCACACGTCATCCGCCACTTGTTTCCAAAAAAGCGTGGACTGACAACACCAAACGGTGGTGAGGATGGGGAGCAACAGGACCCGTCACTCACTGCCGGTGGGGATGCCAAATGGGGCAGCCACTTTAGAAGACGGTGTGGTGATTTCCTACAAAATGAAACATACTCTTTACCATATGATCCAGCAATCACCCTCCTGGGTATTTACTCAAAGGAGTTGAAAACTTATATGCACACAAAAACCTGTACATGGAGGATCATATGAGCTGTATTTGTAAATGTCCAAACTTGGAAGCAGGTGAGTGTACATGTAAGCGGTGTCCTTGGCATATTATTCAGTGCTGAGCAGTAATGAGCTCTCGAGCCATGAAAAGAACCCTGAATGCGTATTACTTGGTGAAAGCAGCCGGTCTGAAAAGGCTACGTGTGTGTTTGAGGAGGAGTGAGCCCTGACCAGAGACGGGCCCAGGCCAAGGGTCCCTGCCTTCGTCCGGCAGTCCATCCTTCCCATGTGGGTACAGATGGGTGATAAACACTGACACCCAAAGTTACACTTACCAATGATCACACTGGCTCTGAGCCCCTCATGCGCAGTGAGTGGGTTCCTACCACCATGGACTGGAGCCTCTAGGATTCTGCACCCACTCTCTGGTCTGTCCCTCAGCCTCGGAAAGAAGCCCTCCCCTCCGCCGCCTCAACTCGGGAGGTGCCAAGGGGACTGTGGGAGGGCTCCAGGAGGCTTTCTGGGATCACTACATCTCAAATGTATACTGCCCTCCGAGAACGCTGTGCATGGAGGTTCCAGAGGCGATGACAGAAGAGATAGTCTTAAGATTACCTGTTCAAGCCTCCACCTGCCGTGAGGTCCCTGCGAGGTGCCTCTGGACGGCCTGTGCTCTGATCATTCTCTCGGGAGGGAGACGGATCTGTGTCCATCCATCTGTGCCTCACTCCCTTGAGATCAAGAGGCCATGGATCCAGGCTGTCTAAGAATGGGGGTGGGGGGTAGGTGGCCCCACGGACCTGACCCACAGCCCTGGGCCTCCACCACATGAGCTACAGCCCATGGACATGGGGACGCCTTTGGAGAGCGAACAGCCTCCTCCCCTCCTTCCATGTCGGCAAACCTGGTAAATTAACGTGGCCACTGCACATGGAGATACACAGGAATCAAGACCCTGCCCACCCTTGTTTCCTGGGGTACCACACCAGGCACTATGGCTTCCGTAAGAAAAGGAATTAGGAACCTAATAAAATGTTCTCACAGGATCTGGCTTCTCTCTCTTTCCTTCCACATAATGTAGGAAGAAACTTTGATACATGAGCTGGTCAAATGAGGGCCCCCCTCGCTGGAATCACTCGGCGTCCACCCTCTCGTTTTTAACCAAGTCATTGCTCTCACAGCGTCAGACCAGAGACATTCTGAACAAATCCGATCGGGGCTGGGTGATGGGCTGGGCAGTGCCCTCGGACAGGGGCACGGGGTGCTCCGACAAAGCTCGGCGCAGGCTCACCTTCCCAAACACGGCCACACGTGCCTGGTCAATGTATTGCTCCTTCAGCATCATCCTGCAAGGCCAAAGAAGAGAGGGGCAAGTGAGTGAACACCATGGTTGCACTGTGGCCCAGAGCCGAGCTTCTGGCCATTCCAAGCACGAAAACCTCCACTTGAAGGAAATGCTGGAATTCGAATGTCATTGTTTATTGCTTGTCTTTATTTAGTGCATGCGCAGTATGTCCATGTTGAAAGCCTCAAAGTGCCCTTGCAAGAACTGTCCGGTCTGTCAAACTTGCCGACCGAAAGCCAGGAATGCAAAGTAGCCGAGGCTGTTCTGGAGACCAGGCACTGGCGGGGTCCCTGTCCTCTGCTACAATCTGCCCCTCACTTGGACCGTGTGACCCCCAACCACTGCAGACTCTGGGAGTGTCCTCCAGGATCAGCCTGGAGAACAGACCCTGGCTCTGTGCTAAGGGGCTTGGAGTCAGGCGCTGGGCACTCACCACACCTGCAAGTGTCCTTTGTCCCCAACTCCTGGCTGGGGGCCCCTGCCTTGTGCTTCCTGCCTTGGACGCGAGCAGCTTGATGCCCCTGCTGGCACTGCCCGGGTCCCGCCTTGCCCTTGCCAACCTCTTACCACTTTCCCCTAGCATCCCCTGTTTACCCACAACATGACAGGAATCTTTCTGGTTTCTGGACCCTAATTCAGCAGCGGGAGTCCTGCCACCTGCTGGCAGATGACCGGCTGCTTCCTGGGTCTCAGTGAGTTGCTTCCTTCCACGTGTACATACACGCCCCCCGCCGCCCCCACCAGAGCCCCTCCCTGCACAGCCCTGTTCCTCCTGTTTCTGTCTACTTCTTGGTGATTATTCCCTTGCTTCTGTTTTCTGGGTTGTGCTCGCTGGCTGGAGCCACCCCATCACTGATAACTGCCCTTCTCAGCCGGAACAGAGCGTAACACTCTGGGTACCAAGCCCTCAGAACCAGCTCTTTGAGGACCAGCCCTCCTCCCCAGCCTGGAGCAACACCGTCCCCAACTTTCCCAATGGAGGAAAGTCATGAAGGAACATCCGAAGTTGGGCCTAGAGACCACCAGCCCCACAGAAGCAGGAAAGAGAAGGTTGGAATCGACAGATTACGAGAATGTTTCAGCATTTGAACAGGACTACTAACAGGAGTGTGAGGAGGATTCGGGAACAAGTGGGAGATACTATGAATAGGTCCAGAGAAAGATTCTCAAGTGAAAGACAAAGCAACACTTCCAGAACTAAAAGATGCAGACGAAGGTGGGGCACGAAGTGGGCGACGTGCTCCGTAGTGAGCAGTGTCTATCGTGGTCCTGCACCCCCAAATACTGATCTAACGAGACATGATGGGGGGGTGCAGAATTGCTAAATCCTCACCTGCCACCACATCACGAGATGGGAGCTCATGCAGTAATGAGAACTGTGTTCAGGAACACGGACAGTTGGGAGTGCTTGCCTCTGCCAAACAGGCCTGGGGGAGGGGGCAGGTAGGGCAAGGGAATCTGTTGTTGATTTAGACAGTGGTTATGGGTTAGCCTCCGAAAATTACGGTCAGATCCTAACCCCTAAAACCTCAGAGTGTGACCGTATTTGGAAATAAGGTCATCAGATGTAGGTAGTTAAGACGAGGTTAGACTTAATGCTGTTAATCCCATATGACTGGTGTCCTTAGAAGAGGAGAGACCCAGAGACCCAGGAGGAGCGCCACGTTAAGAAGGAAGATCACAGTCCCGTGTCTGCAAAGCCAAGGGACACAAGGGTTGTTGGCACCACCAGTAGCTAGAAGAGGCGGGGAAGGTACATCCCCGACAGATTTCGGAGGGAGCGAGGCCCTGCCCGCGCCTCGACTTTGCTGTGCTAGCTCTAGGAAACTCACGGGGCACTTTCATACATTTGCTTTTTAAAAACGTTGTGCAGGTGTTATAGGATAACCTGGCCGGCTTTGAATCACATCTGCCAGGCTTGGGATATGGAGGGGTACTCACATGTACACACACACCCTGTCCTGGGCTACGTACAGAGCTTCGTGGGCATGTCCACATATCTGGAAGGAGTGCAGACCTTTCTCCAAGTTCCTCCACTTTCTCCTCGTGACCCAAATCCCTGATACGCAGGAGTGCTTTTGGGAACATCTGTTGAAATGGTCCGGCTCAGCCAGCTATTTTCACAACTGGTCCACCTGGTCCTATGAGGATTCTGCCCCGGGGCCAGACATCTGGATTACATTTGCTGGGATCCATGTAGCAGTCTGTGGGGACCACGGAGCGTGGAGTGAGCCATGTGCAGCATTAAGGGCTCCATTCCAACCTGTAAAATACCTTGAATTTCCATTCTCAGCCCTCCTTCCAAGTCCTCAGGCAGCCTTGGGTCTTTGGCAACCCCTTCATCTAATTACCTAGTGACTCACTTCGTTATCTAAATGCCAGAAATCTTGATAATGACCCTCATTTATAAAGTACTCTGGAATCTTTCAAGGGTGGTTGTTTTTTCTAACATCAAATATTTTTGTTATCTTGTACCTGTATTTTCACCAACGAACCCAGCAATTCCCATGTGATGATTTTTCTTCTGGTGAACAGTGGAATCCCAAGATCAAGGAGAGCCCAATTTCATACGCAGGGAGCACTTTTTATTACTGGGGTGGTCTGAGGCCTCGCAAGAGCAGAAGCAGAATCCATCAGGTGTCTTTCTTTACGGAGCATGTCCTGAGTTCGTTTCCACGTTGGTCTGCAGAGGCCCCAGAGGGACAGGGCTCCAGGCCTCGAGAAGCGCGGTCTACTGAGGGAGGCGGGCTGACACGGTAACGTGGTGGCAGCATTGATGATGTGGCATGATGGGATGTGTGCCCGCTGACTGGTGCGGTCCCTGTTGAGGCAGCCTTGGAGAAGCCGGGGGCTGGTCAGAGTGGGTGAGACAGGAGGTCAAGAGAACACCTCACAGGTGGCCGCACAGGGTCCTGGGCGAGCAGGGCTGTTTGTGGGGCTGCGTGGAACTTCAGGCGGGGGGACAGGGTGCGAGTTTGCACACTGTGTGCCCTCCCGTCTCCCTTCAGACAACCTGCCCTGAGGGGGCTGATGACCCCCAGTGGGCACATCCTCTGACCCTCCACAGTGTCCATGCCATCCAAGCGGTGCTCCCAGCCACTGAGCACAGCAGGGCCCTACAGCTAGGCCTCGGCTGCCTGGCAGGGGGTCCTCCAGTGGCTCTCTCAGCAATGGGCTCCCCGTCAGCCTGGCTGCCGTTAGGAGACCCCCTTCCCACCTGGTCCTCCATTCCTGTCCTGGTGTCAGACTCCACTGCAGCCTGGTGGCACCCTTGCCCTGGCACTCTTCACAGACAGCCCCTGCCGAAATCTCCCGCTAAGTCCACCCAGGCACCTTTCTCGGGGACCCTAGCTTCCAGAGGTGCCACGGCACCCTCAGAACGGAGGGAGCCCACAGCCAGAGGCTTGATTTGGCAAGGAAGAGGAGCCAACGAGGGTGGGGGAAGAAATACGGCCAGTGCCTTTGTCCCACTCTGTGCCATGGGGCTACACACCACCGTGAGGGGCTGAGCTTTGCCCAGCTTGCCCCTCGGCCAGCTCCGGCTCCACGTTCATCCACTTACCCAGTCTGGGGGACTCTGCCCCCAAAATGCCTCCCAGGCGCCCTCCACCTCCCTGCATGCTCCCACTCCTGGAGGCCGTGCTCCTGCCCAGTTGGTCGGGACTGTGCCCCTCTTCTGGCAGGTCCAGCCTGGACCCTCTCTGGACTGCAGCTTCCCCACCTATGGCCTGACGCAGTCGTCCCACCTGCTGGACGGTTTCTGGTAGTCATGAGGCCACAGCCCCATAGCCCCTAGGGCCAGGACCATTTTCCTCCATGTCCCCACCCTCTTCCTTCTTGGTCCTCGTGTGGGCTGCCTCCTCCTGCTTCCCCTCCACTCACTGTCCACGGGGCTCCCCTGTGCTCAGTGGCTCCGAGGATGAGCAGTATGAACAGTGACAGTGGCTCCCACGTCCTCGGCTTCTGGTGGGTTCGGCCAGTGGGGAGTCCCAGCGGGAGGGAGGAGCTGTTGGGGCACTGGTCCTGGCTCCCTCCCTGCACAGCCCCTGTCAGGTGCTCCCTCTCCCTGGCCCAGGTCCTCTCCTGGGTCCGTGGTGGCTCCTGCTTTTGTGTGGCTAGCCCTAGGGCACTGCACCATTCCCTGGTCTCCCTTACCCTGCCCATGCCTCTGCAAACATGCACTTCTATTCATCTCACCTCAAACTACTCAGTTTGAGGGCCAGGACGCTGACCCACAGAATTTGCTACATCGCTACCAGAATTACAGTTCTGAAAAATAAAGTTCACCTTGCCACCTCCTTGCTTAAAAACCTCCTGCAGAACTCTGCTGCTTACAGGGCACGTAGCAACTCCTTAGCATGCTGTGGGCGGTGTCTCACAATCTAGCCCTGTCCTACCTCCCCATGCACCTGCCCCTCCACTGCCCACCCCACCTCCCCATGCACCTGCCCCTCCACTGCCCACCCCACCGCCCCATGCACCTGCCCCTCCACTGCCCACCCTACCTCCCCCTGCACCTGCCCCTCCACTGCTCACCCTACCTCCCCATGCAGCTGCCCTCTCCATGGGCCACTCACACTGTGGTCCTCTGGTGCTCAGTGTGCCCTGAACAGTGGTGACTTTGCATGACCTCGAGCCTTTGCTCATGGTATTTTCTCTGCTTGGAATGTGCATCTCCTGTTTTCTGCCTGACAGATCCCTATTTATCCTCTGAGGTCTTGCCCAAAAGCCACCTCCTCCCAGAAGCACTTCAGGCAGGGCTGTTTGCTTCTGCAGCTTATGCTCCAAGTGAGTGTGGCTCCACCCTCTGCCCAAACCATCGGTTCACATGGCTGTCCTCTTCCCTTACACGGTCGCTGGGCCTGGGAGGGGATTTGCTCCCATCAGCTGCTGACCCAGTGGTCTCCAGGACAAAGGCACGAAGTGGAAGAAGACAGGAGAATCACAAAAGGTGCTGGGGAGTTTTGGGGCATTAGCAGGGTGGGCCAGCCTCATGGTTTCTTAAACTTCTGATAAAACAGGGCTATTTCTTTCTGAAATGAAAATACAGACCCAGACCCTAAATAAAGCTTTGTAGAGTTCTCTGTGGCTTGAAACATTTGGGCCTCAGCTTCCTGCGTGTCTTAAGATGGCTGTAAGGTTTTCGAGGGTTTATGTATTCTTGTGTTTATAAGCCTCAGTGGCCTAACAGTTGACACTCTTTACTGTCTTTCCGGAACAGGTTCTGCCTTGTTTTTTGAACAGATGGCCGGATCAATTCCTTATTTTTAGAAAACACCACGAGTGTGGAAAAGCCTTTTGCTCTCTTGTTCCCATGCTCGCAGGGGAGCGGCTAGACGCAGCCAAGCGCTTGCAGGGGTGCGGGCTGCGGGTGTGCCTGAAGGACACTGTGTCCTTCCGCCCAGCGAGACGCTCTGTGCCCCATGCTCCACAGGCACAGTCAGACTGGGATGGGCGAGGAAGGGCACCGAGGGAGGAAGGCTTTGCTGCCATCTCGCAGGGCAAGTTGACGAAGTCCCACCCCCATGTCCAAGTACAGGCGGGACCCTTCTTTAGCGAGCACTGCTGGCTGCTGACCTGGCTCCCACCTGGTCCTCCCCCTTCCCCACAGAACCCCACCTTTGCTCAGGGTGACAGCCCACACCTCTCTGGCCAGTCATGGGTTCTGGGTTTTGGACTGGTCAGGGGTATGTAAGGCGAGGGTTGGTGGGTGCTTGTGGGAAGGCTCCTCCCTTTCTTTCTGGAAGTTTCTGGAAGTGGCTCCCTCCTCAACCTGCCAGAGGTGAATGAAGAAGCATGGACTGAGGTGCTCCTGGCAGCCATCCTGTGAGCAGGAGGAGAATCAGCTCCGGATGAGTCCATTAAGGCTGGCTGAGCAGAGCGGTGGAGAGAGCCTGGCTTTTGGGTGGCACTGCTGGGTCTCTGGATCAATGAACCCTGAGGCCTCCCATCGCCCTGGACTTCCAGAGCCAATATGGTTCCTTATTTTAAAACATGTTTGACTTTGTCTGTGTGTTACCTTCCAGGCAAAAGCATCCTAGCAGATGTAGCTTCTCAGACCATCAGTCCTCAGAAGCTTCCCCTCCTCTGCATTTTCTGTCTGTAACGCTTACAGGGCCCTGGGCACATGGCCTTGTCTCTCCTCAACTAGCTCACAATGCCCTTGAGCAGAGAGGGCCATTCATTCACTCACTCACCATTTCATCCACTTCAAATTATTAACTAAGCACATATAGGTGCCACCAATCTTTTCAAAAACAAGGGAGAAACGTCCCAAGTCAGGAAAGGGAAACGTTTCAAACCTGCAAAGCACCAGGGACGGGACACCACGCTTCCTCGCAGCCCTTCAGGCAACAGGTATTTCTCATCCGCACACTGTGTTCCACCTTCTCGACCTGCCCAGGGGCCAGCGTCCCGCACCCTTCTTCCCAGTGAAGATAACTGTCGTTACTAGAGTCCCCGTTCTGCGTGTTTCCCCAGCCTTTCTTGTCATTCCCTGGACACGAGTCTGCTGCTTCGGTTGAGCTGTTCTGCAGCAGCTCTGAGCGGCTAAGGCATGTTTGCGCTGCAGTTCACCGCGCCGGCGGACCGTGAAAACTCTCCCTGCCCGCTGAGCGCGAAGGCCAGCTCAGCCTGGAACAGGCTCTTGATGTCTTTTTTTCCAGGGCGACAATAAAACTCCCATAATTTTGAGCATCTGTCCCTTGGTGCACAGCCTCTTTCTGTTCTCCGTGGGTCTCTGACTCCGCGACAAATATGTGAAACAATGCTGAGACAAAAATGGGCCACTCTTTGGGGCAGAGCAGGGTTTTCTGACCGACCCCCTGGATGTCAGGGATCCTTTCCTCAGAAACGTGGTGTCCCATCACATGGCTCTGTCCCACTCATATTGTCCCCCCGCCCCATGTCCTGTCTTCCCTCCCTCCCCGCTCTCTCCCTTGTGACGAATGGGGAAGACATGTGTGTGTGTGTGTGTGTGTGTGTGGATGCTGGCCCAGGTCTGTGACCACAGCACTGGGGAGCCAAGCAGCCCATGAGTTGGCGCCTTGTTTTTATCAACTAAACAGACAAGTTACCTGGCTCTGCGAAAACTAGCGTAAGAGTCTTCGGGGGAATGTTACTAGAAGCTTCCCTCGAAGCCCGCGTCGGAACTGGCCACGGACTTTTGTCAGCCTGAGCAGACCGCACGTGAAGCGCGCGCACCGACAGGAAACCCGCCCGGCGGGTCACCTCCCCGCCGCTCCCGCCGCTGCCCCGGGGCGGGGGTCCTCACCGCACAGCCTCCATCTGGTCCTTCTCCTCCAGGGAGCCCAGCCTCCGCCCCACTTCGTGCAGGAGCTTGGTGCCTTGGAAGCCACTGCCGCGGCCGTCGCACTTCACCACCACGGCTCCGTGGCTGCTCACCAGCACCGTCTCCCAGGTCACCTCGAACTTCTCGGCCACGCTCTGGCTCCCTGGGGTGCCGTCCCTGCAAAAGAGCCCCTGGCCTCGGCACTCTGCGCGCTGCGTGCGGCCGGCCTGACCGACGCCGGGTCCCGACGACGCCCAGGCTGCCGGCCGAGCCTCGCCCCGGGCGCAGCACTTAGGCCGTGGAACCGGACCAGCGCTGCAGACCGGCCGTCCAAGACGGAGACGGGCGTGGGTGAGGCTCCCGAAGCCTCTCTCCCTCTGGCGGGGCCAGGATGAGCAGGGGAGGCCAGCCCCTCTCCAGCAACAGCAACAGACGGCCAGGCCCCATTCCGAGAGCCAGCCAACTGAAGATGCACGGGTCCTTCCTCCAAGGAGGTGACAGGTACCACTGCCACCGCCATCCTGGCTTTCTGCCAGGGACCGAGGGCATGTGGGCAAGGAGTGTGTGTGTACGTGAGATGTGTGTGAGGTGGGTGTGTGAGGAGTGTGTATGCAGGGGTGTGTTTGTGTGAGGCGTGTGAGGCATGCGTGTGTAAGAGAAGTGAGAAGTGCGTATGCAGGGGTGTGTGTGAGGTATGTGTAAGCAGTGTGTGTGTGAGGGGTGTGTGTGAGAGGCATGTGAGTGATGGGTATGTGAAGTGTGTGTCAGGAGTATGTGTGTGTAGGTGTATGTGAGGTGTGTGTGAGGAGTGTATGTGTGTGAGGTGTGGGTGAGGGATGTATTTGTGAGGGGTGTGTGAGGTGTGTGTGTGAGGGGTATGAGGAGTGTGTGTGGGTGTGAGGGGTGTGTGAGTGGTGTGTGAGAGGTATGCGAGGTATATGTGCAAGGGGTGTGAGTGTGTGAGGGGTGTGTGAGGTGTGTGAGGGTGTGTGTATGAGTGTGAGGGGTGTGTGTGAGGGGGTGTGTATGAGTGTGTGAGGGTGTGTATGAGTGTGGGGGGTGTATGTGAGGGGTGTGTGTGGGGTGTGTGTGAGTGTGAGGGGGTGTGTATAAGTGTGTGAGGGTGTATGTGAGGGGTGAGGGGGTATGTATGAG
>NC_058414.1:102511442-102590516 GCF_002201575.2 Neomonachus schauinslandi | reverse complement strand
GGGTGTGTGTGAGTGTGTGAGGGGAGTGTGTGTGAGGGGGTGTGTATGAGTGTGTGAGGCACGTGTATGGTTGTTGGCAAAGTGCTAAGCCTGTCCAGACAGTGAGGAAAGTGGGTTAATTGCCAAACGGAATCCGCTGTTGGGACCTAAGCCAGGGGCAGCTCTGTAACGAAGCCCTTCCATTGCTGGGGACTAAGCGCCCAGGACGGGAGCCGGGCGACAGGGGCAGGGCTAATCAGGTCATTTGATATTGACTCAGGCGGGTGGTTTCACTGGCGTTCCTAAAACAACTCAAGCACAGGCCGCTGCTCTATCCGGACCTCTTTCAAGTAAACATGAGGGGTGGCTCCCTGAGAGGCGATGAGAGAGCTCAGAATTTTCCTCATGTTCCACGGCCTTGAACGAACACACGTGGAGGTGAAGAGAGTACGTGTTAAATCTCTGGGTGATGTCTGCCTTTAAAAACACTTCCGTGTGCCCGGTGTGCCCGCGTTAACCCTCCACGCCGGCCTCCGCCTCTCGAGGGACCTGTGCTCTGGGTGGGCCGCCTGCCTTCCCAGATCAGCCTTCCTGTCCATTGCTGAGCCTGTTCACCAGCCACGGTAGCGCCACCCCCCCAGTAGGACCTGCCTCAGGTCTGGAGGCACAAGCAGACCGGGGCGGGGTACGGCCCACCTCCTTGCCCGGCGGCCTCACCGACTGTTACGAGCAGAGCCTGCCACCTGCTGGCAGCCTAACCTGTCTTCGGTTCTAGTTTGCAACCTCCTTTCTCACGCTTGTCTTTTTCTTGAGTTCAGTGCTTTCCATGGTGTCACCGAGTCCCCAGGCAAGCACCCCGAGAAAGAAAGAGGCGACAATACTCACACCACCAGGAGCAAGGGGTAGTGGGCCGTGTCGGTGAAGGTTGCTGGCTTGAGGATCTGAACGGGCAAGTCTAGGCAGAAACAGACAGGGGGCAGCACATTAGGGGGCAACCTGGACCAGGAAGGAAGGCCATGGAGTCCCAGCGGTCTGGAGCGCTCCTGGAGGCATGGGAGAAGGACACTCTGGAGGGGGCTCCGCGGGTCCCCCTCACAGCCCCGGGGCTGGCCCTGATTTTTGTCTTAGTGACTCTGGCCGGCTGAGTGACCTCAGGGAAATCACCCAACCATCTCAAGGCTGAGTTTCTCCATCTGAAGCTTAAATTCAATCTTGCAAACAGTGTGTTGAAAACCAGAAAAGCCTGGAAGGCCATAAACACTTGTTAACAGCCGAATTCCAGGCTGGGAGAAATGAGACGCCAAGGGTGGCATGTGTCTCTGCCAACAGCATTGCCGCAACACACAGTTAGGTGGGGACAGACCTCGGGGAGCCGCGGGGCGCTGCGGGGATGGGATGAGACCGGGGCACGGGCGGCAGCCCAGAGGGAGAGGCTGAGAGCCGGGAGCCTCCGGGCACAGCCAGGGGCTCTGCCGGCCTCGTGGTGTGCGGGTTGGTGCCGGCCAATGGGACAGCGGGAGGGGAGGGGGCTGAGGCACCAGCTCCTTCTGGTCTTGTCCTGGGCAGCAGGGACCCGGTGTGGGAGGCAGGGGGCTCCCACACCAGCTTCTTCTGTCCCCCTCCCCCCAAACAAACCTTCCTGCCCAAGTTAGAAATTGTTTATTGACGGTAACTACAACCCAGATTAGCAATTAAATTGGCATTAGCAGCTTTTTCAGTACAATTACTACAGATACATCCCAGGCTGGGGTGGTTGGCTCAGCAGCCGGCTCTGACCAGGCTCTCATTACTGATTCTGGTTGAATGTTAATGGCTTGCAAATTGGATCAATGGCCCAGGGACTGGCAGAAAGGAAGGCATCGGACTTCATCATTGCAATATCCATAAAACATGGTCTGGGCTGCTCTGTGCTGCTGAGAAGCCCACAGGCAGATCTCGGCCACGACTGGCTGCATCCAGGGCCGGGAGCCCTTCCTGAAGACGGATTGCTTCCCGAAGGAAAGCCTGAGCCTCTGGGGACATTAAATGAAAAAAGCAAAACATAACAAGACAGGTGGGTAGGAACACATCTTGCAGATTTTTTGTGGCCCCAAAGGGGTGACATTCGGCTGCTAGTCCTCGCACATACCTGCTTTCCTAGCACCTGCATTCCCACCCACCTACCAAGGAAACCTCACACGGGAAGGAAACCTCACGCAGCAAGGGTGGGAGAGTTGATTATTTGTTTCTAAAGGTCTTTGCACTTTTGGAGGAGGGGATGGTGTTAGGATTTGGGAAACTATTGTGACAGAGTGTGGACTGGCTTGAAGGAGGAGGGCACTGGGCCCAGGAGATGAGAAAGAATCTTGTAAAGAATATGATCTGGCCTCATCGGCTGTGGTGGGAAGCAACGGACGTGGGAAAATGTGAGGGAGCTTTCCGGAAAACATGCTGCCAGGAATGGGGGTGGGGCAGGAAGCTGAAGTCTGACCACAGAGGGCCACCAGCCTGACGCACACCTGTGACCTGTGCAAGGGCCCTATGCTGGGCGGTCGTAATGAGCCATGAACGAAGAGCCCCAAGTGTTCACATTGCACTGGGCCCTGCAAATTTCGGAACCTGTTTTGAGGTCTGTAGCTAGAGCTGGAAGGTAGAGGGGGTCGGGCAAATGTGTGGAACTGCTTGCTTGTTTATTCAGCCGTCCTGCCATCCTTCTATCCTTCCCTCCTTCCATCCATCATCCGTCCACTATCAATTTAAAATCATCTTGCTTTCTTGCCTTTTGGTTCTTCCTTAAAGAAGAAAATGGCACAAATATGCAGTTCCTTTAAGGGTTCTCATGAATTTGAGTCTGTTCTGAGTAACTGGACGCCAGGGTCCATGTGGAGGACTGTACCTAGTCCAGCAGGCTATCTGTGTGGGCCGGCCAGATTTTCCTCTGACCTAGTTCTCTGACCTGCTCTCTATACGGGGGTACCCCGAACTGCCAGCTCCATCAGGAGCTGCCGTCACCCCCCAGTAAGAGTTAGCTCAAGAGGGGAAACCTATTTGGCAACCTCAGAGGTGACGGGGGGAAGGACCTGAAGGTTGGAGCCTGCATTATTTAAGAGAAGGGTGCCATCCCCCAAAGTACAGAAGTCTGGACGGGTACAGAGCTCTGGGGGAAAGACAGTGAGACGTATTTGGGGCTTTTGCACATGGAGTTTCCAAGGGTAAACATCTGGCGGGCCATGAGGACACCAGGTGGGCTGGGTTGACTGGGGAGCTATCTGCAGAGGGGGATTGAGGCTAGGAGGACTCTGCTTCCCTCCTGGAGATGGGAGTCCACTTGTAGCCAGTGCTCTGGGGTCCAGCACAGCATCAGCGCTCATAAAAGCTCACTGGACGAGAGAATGGACAGCTCAAGACAAAGAGGGGCACAGAGACAGGCAGAGTGCTGGGTGCGTCTCAGGTCACGTCAGCACGCAATCCTTCACTGTCTTATCTCTCTAGTTTCAAGGACGCCTCCTCAGCCCATAATCAGCACCGAGAGCTTAGACGATGAAGGAGGAAAATATCAGATGGAACAGAACAGAAATTTCCAGAGGGGGGAGGTTTCCTCTGGATGGTGTCATGACATGTTCCCCCCAAAGGAGAGAATTTTGGTCTGGGACCTTATTTAACTGTCAGCCTCTTGAGGAGAGAAATCCATGCTCCACCTTTTTTTGGTCTATTGCCAGAGGAGTATCTTGGTTCTGAGCACAACAGGCTCAGTGCAGGATGCTTTCCCCCATGAGCTCCGCCCGAATCTCCCCCTCGCAGGTTGGATGCATTTCCAGCCATGAGGCTGGGGAGTGTGGTGCTGGTGGGGAGCCTCAGGGCACAGCAATCCCTGCTGGCGGCCGGGCTGTCTGTTCCAGGGGGACAATGCAGCACTTACTGTAATCATCAACCTCGATCTTCCTGTATTCTACTTTAGGCATCTGTCGGTCATGTACGGCCTTCTGTACGTGCTCGTTTGTTTCTAGATCAAACATTTCTAAGAGAGAGAAAGAAAAATGACACATTCAGCCTCAGCGATCACTTACTGAAGCCGCTGGCTTTCATGTGGGTCAGACTGCTAATTCCTACGTCAGGCCCAGAGGTGATGATTGTTATTTCTTGTGCACAGACCAGGAAACTGAGACAAGGTGGAACACCCCGTCTCAAGTCAGGAGCTTGGGCAATGGAGGGTTCTTTCCATCGTATTAGGTAACTCCTCTACCCATAGGTTGTCCTTCCCCATGGCATTTCTCACCCACACGTATAGGCCTGGGTATTTTTTTTTTTTAAAGATTTTATTTATTTATTTGAGAGAGAGAGAGAGCGCACAAGCAGGGGGAGGGGCAGAGGGGGAGGGAGAAGGAAAAGCAGGCTCCCCGCTGAGAATGGAGCCTGACATGGTGCTTGATCCTAGGAACCCAGGATCATGACCTGAGCTGAAGGCAGACAGTTAACTGACTGAGCCACCCAAATGTCCTGGTCCAGGTTTGTTTTATCCACAAACTGCTGGTTTCAGAAAACCAACATCACCTATCTGTGAGGACAGATGACTTTCCAAATATAGTGGCCACAATAACCAAAGAAAAAAAGGAGAGTAGAGCCTGGAGTGTGCTCTTTACTAAAATTTTACAGGAAAAATGGATTCGGATCTTTTACCCTACTCATAATGTGATCTGGCTTAGGACACCTTAATTAGGATGATCATATTAGCTGGCCCTAAAGCCACGTGGGCCACAGGATACAGCGCAGTGGGATCGGCCCTTTTCCCTCCAAATTAGAGAGGCGGGTCAATCTTGCACTGGCCCCTCACTTGCACATGTGCCCAGTGGGTGTTTCCGCAGGTGCACGGATGCCCCTCATCAGCCCACTTCACTGATTTCCTGCGGCAAAGGCCATTCCTCCGCCTTCACCATCTGCTCTATAATAAAAACCACCCGACTTCCTTCTTCCTTTCTCACTTTGAGCCCACACGTGGGGACACCTTGTGGCCCATTACGAAAGGAAATTTTGTCTTCAAGGAGCTCCACTTTTCGCTCCTCAAATAGCTTTGAAACATTCATGAATATTTCACCGAGTAAACTCACACCGCAAGCAGAGCTACAAGGAACGGGGAACCATCCCCATAACAATTCCCTTTAAGAAAAACAGACCCCAAATGACTCCACAACGGCACCTGGAGGCCAAATATGGCCCAGAACCAGGAGTCTCCGGCACTGAGTGGTTTTATCTGTGAAGGGCACGCGGCCACCAGTGGTGCTCAGGAATCTGAGGGACTGTCCACGAGCAGGGCCGGCAAACTCCCACGGCCGCCCATGGACAGGGACAGTTCCAGAACTGTGATGAGCAAACAGACAAAACCAAAAATGTTTTACAAGTTGCTGGACACATTTGAAAATTGAGCTTTGATGAAAAGGTCGGGGTGGGGGCATGGTAACGCTCATTTTCAATAGGGAGAGTTAAAAACAAAAAAACCTTAAGCTGGACCAACACCACCGAAGATTCTGACCACCACGTGGCAGGCAAGAAATGGTGTCCTTTGTAGACAGTGGGACAGGACACTGCATCTGCAAGGGACGCACACAGAGGTCCAGGTAGATGACCTCAACTCTGAGACCCGGAGATGTGGCCGAGAGATGGCACACTCTACCTCGTGGTCACGCACACAAGTTGGGACAGGGTGGCAGGCGTGCCCCACGGCCTGCCCCACACCCCCACCCGGACTCCTCAGAGAGCCCACACAGCACTCATTTTTGCTGAGTCTAAATATCCTCATCCCAGGCTGCCCAGGTGGCTGTTGGTTGAGCATCCAACTCTTGACTTTGGCTCAGGTCATGATCTCAAGGTCATGAGATCGATGCCCACATCCAGCTCTGTGCTAGGTGTGGAGTCTGCTTAAGATTCTCTCTCTCCCTCTCCCTGAGCCTCCCACCCTGCTCTCTCTTTCTCTAAAATAATAAATAAATCTTAAAAAAAAATAAGTGTACTCAGCCCTTTAACAGTGTTGTGGGCATGCACGGTCAGGAGTTGGTTTGTGAGATAGAAATTATTTCTTATTTGTGTTCTTGTCACAATGGTATGGCAGGAAGTCTAGAAGGCAGCTCTGCAGAATAAGGAGGAAAATAGCATTTTTCTAATTCTTTACTGCCACAGGACCTTGACACTCACTGTTCCCCATGACGGGAACTTTCTTTGCTGGCGCCTTCTCCAACAGGTCAAACATCACATCTGCAAGTAGAAGCCCATCTGGGATACCCCTCTTAACACCAACTGTAGGAGCTGTGGTCATTTGCCTGACTGCCCTTCCCTGCCCTCCAGCTCCCAAGGCATCAGCACTCGGTCCCATCCCAGAGACAAACCGTATGAGTTTCCAGTCGCCTGAGTACATGTGGAAATCCAATCCATACTCCAGAAATGACGCATCTACACTGGATCTGAGCCTGGGTTTCCACCCCAGTCTTTCTTCCAGTTCCCACTGGACAGGAAGCTGGGAGGGACTGGGGGTCCTCCTGGGTGCTTCAGAAGCCTGGGGGCTCTCAGGGGTTCCCAGTGTTTCAGGCCTCTTGAGTAGTAAGAGTTGATGCAATCCAAGCCTCCCAACCACTGCTCCCCACATAAAACCATACACAACGGGACCAAAGCACACTTCCATTACAGTGATGGGAAAGCTTACAGTACTTGAAGGACTCGTGACAAATGCAAGGTAATACTGAGTTAATGCCCAGATCAGGATGCAATTCATGGTCTCTGCCCAGACGTGTGCTCACTGTGGGACCCAGTGCTCAGATCTTCTGGGGTCATCAGGGAGCCCGCCAGCCTCCCCTCCCTGTGTGCCCATGCAGTGAGCCCAGGTGGAGACCGGTAAGGGACCAGGCAGTGTGCACATGTGGGTCATGCTGGATGAGGGGAATTAGCAGGCACTAAGGGGAACAAAGGTCTCCCATTGCTACCCAAACGCAGCACCACGCTCCTGGGGTGCAGGCCACAGTCTACCCTGGGGAAGTCTGCTGGTGGCAAGGCCAGCCTGGACCACCAGCTTTCAAAATGAAAGAGAGCCAACAGAGCCTCTCACAGGTTATCACCCTACGCTCCTCTCTCCGTGTGTATGCGTTTGGATCCGGTACTTCTGACATCACTCAGCAATTTCTAACGCTGATCCTGAAGGAGAAATTTCCCACGTAGGTTGCAGCGTTGCTTTGCTGCCCACCGAGTTCAGCTTGCCTGGACTCACTGAGAACACACGCTCTCCCCCCCCGGAACAGCCCTCCCACTCCCGGACCCCTGAGCTCCGGCTTCGAGAGGGAGCACACAATATCCTAACAGACCCTACAGACTGCGTTTGAATAGCTCGCCTCTGTACCAAAATCCCACCCTTCACAGAGGCACCAAAGCAACAGACTATTAAATTTAGTTAAATATTAGATTTCCCATTTAATGATTGCCCACACAACTGGTTTTATCAGCAGAGAGCTGGCTGGCCCACAGGGGAGTTGAGTTAAGCCATTTTATTTGTTCCCATAATTGCATTCAAAGGAGGCAGGAGCTCAGCAGAGGAAATAAGAGAAGATTGGCACGTTCCCGAAGGACTCTTCTTTTGACTTCATGGCCACGGGGACCTCCAGTCTGGAGCATACAAATGGCCACTCCTTAATTAAATGTGAGCCCGCTCTAATGTTTGGTGGAATTAGCTATTATCAGATCTGGACACAGTGAGACTGCAGGAAGCATTTGCTCGGGGGGCTGCCTCCCTGGCTGTGCCCCAGCGGGCCGACGCGCCCTGCTGGGTCACGGCATTGCTGGAAGCCCCACTTGGCTGCACTCGGGGAAATGCGACCGGAATCTAACAGAAGCCGACGGGCCACTGACCTAAAGAGGACAAGAGCCACCGGCCGCCCTTCTTAGGTTTTTCCGCGGGAAGCAGAGTGTAGGAGTGCATGTGCACAGAGATCATGTCCTGTTGTGTGGTCTCCTCGCCCCGCCTGCGCGTCTGCGCCTCTCATGGTCCAGGCCCCTCCCGGCATGCTGCCCATTGCTTCCTCCTGTGCACCTGTCCCCGAGGTGTGGGACCCCCACCCGCCGCCCCAGGGCTGTGTGGCCCCGGCCAGTGCAGGCCGACGCCGGCGTGGATGCAGGATGCCCTGTTGCACCTGCAGAGCTCCTTCCTCTGAACACCGAACGTCTGGTTGTTAGAATCAGTGTCACACAGTTGGGCAGTCATTGTCCTTGTTGCTAGATCTACTTTTGTCTTCAGCAGGATTTTAAGAAACTTGAAGGCAGAGTCCCTATAAGTAAATGGCCCTTTGGCCCCTCACAGCCACTGGCAGGCAGGTGAAGGGGTTTGATCAGGAGGGGCCATGTGTCGACTGGGCTGATGTGGCCCTCTCCCCACAACTAACTACACTGTCATCAGTCTGGGCTGCGTGGTGGCGGGGTGGCGGCGAGCTTCGAGTGAGAGAGGCGGGATGCCAAGGCAGGTACCCTGCCAGCTGGAAGGTGCACGGCGCTTTGCTCTCTCTGGGAACCACATGCACGCGCACGGTCTACCAGGATCTGCAGACTGGATCACTCCATCCCTCCACAGAGGCCGCCTGTGTTTGGAGCCCTGGGGATCCAGAAGACTTTCCAGATACACAAACAACTGAGGGTTTGATGGAACAGGTCACTCCATGCTTGGGGACGTCTCCTGGACTCTCTGACTACCGTCTCCCCTCTGACCTGCATGCACGGCCGATGGAAGAGGCGGGGGTCCGTGGGCGGGGGCAGCTCCAGGCAGCAGGACCCTGTGAGCAAAGGCCCGGGCGCCAAGCAGCTCACGTCTCAAGAAAGGATTGCCTTGATGTCAACTGCCGTGAGTTGGTTTTGCATCTTTATAAAAGCCCATGTGAGGACGATGGAATCCCGTCCTCGAGTGTTGGTAAGAGAGTGGGCCCGGGCAGCCGGGGAGCTTGGGGTTCCCGAGTACGCAATCAGGATTATGCTGTGGGGTGCTGCCTGCCTCCACCAGCCCACGTGCGTCCTCCCGCCGGCCGTGGAGCTGATGGTCAGGGCGCTGTGGCCCCTGATGGTGCGTCCACAGAGCTGAGCTGTACTTCCTCTCTTCCTTACGTTAACACCAGCCACGTATTAACCGTGGTTTTGTTGGTTTTTCTATCCCAGCACCTAAGTTGTTTGAATACCCAGGCACCAAATAAATGAGTATACTTTGGTCCCAGCCATAATTACGTTCTTAAGGAAAGAGCTTTTAAATAATTCAGAGTCACATCTGTGAACACCCCGCGGGCTCTGCTTATAGATAAGCTTTTCCAAAGGGAAAGAAGTCAAATATCCCCAGGGTGGCTCTAGGGTCAGGGGGGCGGAGGAGAAAGGACAAAGGATTCTGAAACAGTAATTCACATTTCAGAGCAGGGCTGGGGTGGCTGTGACGACCGGCCCTGACCCTGCAGGGGCCTCTCTCCAGTGTTCCCGCAGCTTCTGTCTCCTGGGCCTGGAGCCGCCAAGGGCACAGGCCGCACACCAGCTGGCAGTCCAGGCTTCCCACAGCTTGCCCAAAAGCCTCCTTCCCGAGAGCCGGTGGGCCCTCCGTCCCCGCCGCACGCAAGTGGCCCGCACGTCCCATGTCTGTCCACACGGCCAGTCAGCACGGCCATCCTGATGCACGAGGTAGCTCTGCTTGCCCTGTGCAAACCAGCACGAGGTTCAAAGACCGCTAGGGACTCGGTGCTGAGTCAGACTAAACTGGGGTTGATTTTGGGAGCTGTGACCAGAGAATCTGCAGTTGTCAGCACGTTCCTTAGACGATGGTGACATTACAGCGGTCTCCAGCTCCTGCATGCCGGGGTCTGGGAGAGAGGCCCCCTGGTCAGGACTATGTACCTGGGGCCAGTGAGCCAGGGCTCTGGTCCTGCACGAGGCAATGCCATCTGGGACGCTGCCGTAATGAGACACGACCAGATTCTGGATGCGAAGCCGCTGGGCAGGCTGGCCGCGCTATTAAGTGGCTGCTCCCTCATGTCCAAAGTGATGGGGGCCCAGGTGTGACGTCACCAGCAGGTGAAATGGCAGGGCTCAGTCCTTCCAGACCACAGCAGAAGCATCTTCTCTTCCTCTGAGCGGGGAAGGGGCATGGCATTCGCCCCGTGCTGGCTCGGGTGGCCGGGTGTGCGGGGTGAGAGGGCGTCGGGGGCAAGCGGTGAGGGCACGGCCGTCCGCCTCCCGGCTGTCTCAGGGCAGGCACACGATGGGGAACCCTGGATCTGCAGGAGCCCCTCGGGCCGTGCTGACAGCAAGGCCAATGGATGGTGGCCAGAGACAAAGGCCAGGCTGGAAACAGGTCCCACTGCTTTCTAGCTGTGTGTGTGTGGCCTCAGTTTTCTTAAATGGAAAATGGGGGTGATAGCGGACCGTGTCAGGGGGCACTGAAGTGGGCCCACAGCAAGTGATTCATAAATGCTGGCCTGGTCACTGTGGATGTCACGGTTACTCTCTGGGCCCCTGGCCAGTTCAAATTTCCCAAAGAGAATCAGGTGCAGCGTCAAGCAGGATGAGCACGCACGGTGCGGGGCTTGGCAGCATCGCAGGGGCAGGACCGCGGGCAGGGGCTGCACCGGCAGATGAGAGGGGCCTGCTTCCCTTCGCCTTTGTGCTGCTCCTGGAAAGAAAGAGCACAGCTCAGCTGGAACACACTGAGCAGGAAGGCGGTCTGCAAGGCGCTTTGGTTCCTCGCACGCATGGGCCTGCCGCTTTGATAATCGCCACTCCGGTCCCCCCGCACGGACTCCTCAGCGGAGAGGGACCCACTCCGTGTGACAGACAGACAAAAAGCTGAGGGCACGCTGTTCTGTGCCGACGAAGCAGCTGGGGACGAGATGGGGTACGAAGCTCGGTCAGACATCATGTCAAAAATTAAATACGCAGAAAAGAGCCCCCACACGCCTCCCGCCAACAGAAACAGAGGCTGGGACTCCAGGCGTGGGGTCTGCCCTGCGCCCCGACCTGCAGCTTCCAGTTCTCACTTTCCAGGAGGACCCACGCTGTCCGCGCTGTCCCCCTCCGGGATGGAGCAGCAGCTGGGGGCTGCCAGGGTTTGGGTCTCCTGCTCTGGATTCATTTGCAAGTCCATCATCTGTGTGGGCCCCGCACCACCGGCTTCCATCCATGTTCACTGACTGGCTGCGTGACCTGAAAAACCCAAACATTTTACCCAATCTTTAAAAAATCTGAGCTTACTAGAGGATTCGCGGTTTCTCTGCCTTCCTTTCTTCCGTCTTTTCTCTCTTTTGAGAGAATTCAGATGACTTGCTCTTGAAGCGTCAGAATTCCAGAAGAAACAACGTGTTAGCTGTCGGTATTTCCGCAGCCCAATCTCAGTGCTGTCTTCTGTGCAGTACGGCCAGGCCGCCCTACTCACGGGTCATTGGCGAGGAGCGAGGAGCTTCATCATGCGCTGTTCGGCCATACCCACGACTGCCATAGCCCTTGGGAGTGACGTGTCACATCAGACCACTGAGGCCGAGGGTCTGGCGTCTGCTGAGGACACAGGGGATGGAGATGACCGCAGCCATCCGAGATAGAGGCCCTGAGGGACGGCAGGCACCATGCACCATCTCTACAGACCACTGTACCCCGGGCGTGAGGAAGACTCCTCCAGCGAGCACAGTGCTTGGACCGAGACCCGCACCTTCCAGCCTTGAAAATGAAGACGTTCCATCCGTTGTTGTCTAATATCCTTTTTCATTCCTAAATCTCGGATTCCCAGAACAAAACGGGTTTCCTTTCTTTTCTGCGATGAGCCCCGTATGCACAGCAACCTGACACCCAGTGAGTTACATAAACCACCACTCGGCCCTCGTCCTTCTCAACCCTCTAACCCGAGGTCGCTTGTTATCTGGGAATTCCTACAGCAGAGTTGGGAAAATGAGGACAATTCCCCCCCAAAAAATTGACAAAAATAACCCAAATCTCAAATCCCTACCAAATTTGAAAGACGGCAACCAGTTTTCTCGGAGTCTTAGATGAAGTCTCATGACTCCCTTCAGGTCTTGCAGGCCTTGACTCTGGGTCTGATAAACACCTAGAACTCCCATCACTGTTCCTACTGGGCACTAAATATGGGCCTCCATGGCTTCTCCTGTATGTTTAAGTCTGTTAGGACCTTTCTGGCTTCTGTGCCCTCTGCAGACTCTGCAGATTCTGGGCTCGCGAGTGTAGGTAGGGATGGGTCCCCAGCCCTTTGCCCCCACAATCACCAATCTCTCCGCTTGCTTCCCTCTGCTGGGTCCGCACTGTGACATCTCTCCTCCTATATTCCTGCACCCCTAGGCTGGGGGCTGGTGCTCCCTGCCACAGTCAGAGAACCCTCCCCGGCGCGGTGGGGTCCACCCCCTCGCAGGGACCCCTCTGGTGCTGAGCACATCTTTCTGCAGGCTGGGGCCTCTGGAGAGCACCTCCATGGGCCAGAACAGGGAAGTATCTGACGAGTGCGCTCAGGCCGAGTGATCTGTACAGAAACGGCCGATGATTATGTACTCGGTCACCTCTCTCAGGGACTGGCAAAGCTAGCCAGTGTGTCCTAGACCCACAGTCCTTCCTCCTGTGACACCGACTGCTAGCACCCGTCGGCCTGTCTCCCTCCTTCCGGGGCCTCTCTTGCATCTAGGGGGGTCCCCGTGAGGGAATTCTGGCTGGTGGAAATGACGCCTACCACTGCTAGACTCCAACAAATCCCACAAAATCTTTTCTTTCTTCCCGCCCGCATGGCCAGAAGCCGGGGTGATGGTGATGGGCCACAGTCTAGAAGGAACTTGCAACCCCAGTTTCCTCCTAGGAGAGCAACAAGGATCACACGACCTGGATTTCGTGGGAATGAATTACAAACCCTTGTTTTGCTGTGTTGTGTGTTGAACTGTGTCCCCCAAAGATGCTGATGTCCTCACCCCCAGTGCCTATGAAGGTGACCGTATTTGGAATTAGGGTCTTTGCAGAAGAAACAAGTTGGGTTGAGGCCATGAGGGGGCCCTAATCCAATATGACCGGTGTCCTTATAAGAAGGGGAGATTTGGATACAGGGATGCACACGGGGAGGCCGTGTGAAGAGGAATGGTGATGCTCGTACCAGCCAAGGAACGCTAGAAGTGGCCAGCAGCCACCAGAAGCTGGGGGACAGCCTCCCTCTCACAGCCTCCCAACAGTCACCCTGCCGACACCCCGATCCTGAGCTTGCAGCCTCCAGAGCTTCAACGGAATGCATTTCTGGGGAGTGCTGTTCTGGGGGACGTGCACTCAGATCTTGGTGGTGGCGTCCCCAGCGGCTGTCCCCACTCGTCAATGGACCCCTGATTCTACCTGAGGGGCACGGAGCCGGGATGAAAGCTGCTTCCTGGCATTCTGTGCAGCCAGCGGGACGCGGGGTGAAGCCAGGACCAGCAAGAGGAACGCGGGGAGTTGGAGGATGCGCCGCGGGTGCTCACAGGAAGCCGGTCACCGGGACCCCCTCGTACTTCACCCAAGCCCTGCCTTCCGGGCCCGGAGCGGCTGGAGGCTGGAAGTGAGGACACGCGTGCGGGCCGGCGGGAGGGCGTGCTGCAGCAGGCGGGGACACACGCCGAGAGTCGCGTGGGCCACCACACTGTTGGGCCCTTCCGTGACACAGCTGGGTCCTAGCGACACACGAGGCTCTCCTACATGAAGAGCCGTGGTGCAGGCCCGACGCCCTGACCCACAGGGATTCCACCACCCCAGGCACCGTGTCGGGGGCAGTGGGCGGCCGGGAGCCTCTCCGCCTCGCCTCCGACCGCCATGCCTGAGTGTAAATCAGACCCTGACCCACGCCTCTTCTGCTCTGGGGTGGTGGACCCCACCAGCAGCTCAACCACGGAATCGTTCTGTGTCCAGCCTGGGGGCTGGCGTCCATATTCCGGAAACCGCGGAGCTACAGTGACAGCTAGTGACGCAGCAACGGGCCAGGTCGGGAGGAAACCTCCCCAGAGTGTGAATCCGGCTGCGGGAAAGCCGGGGTCCGACACGGTACCCGGGCTCGTAATGGACGCCACACATCACCGCGTGGCACAGATGCTGTCCGGGTCCCCGTTAATCAGCGCTTTGCTGAGAGAAAGCACAGTGGTGTCACCTTCACAGGGAGAAGACCCGAGTGCCCCCACGCAGAGCTGACGGCAGGCGGCGGACAGATGCTTCCATTTCCCGTTCCGTGGGCCACGCTCTTTCCTTTGGGAAAGAGCTGCGACCGTGGCCCCTGAGCCCCAAACAGTGAAAGCTTCTCTAAACACCTCTTTCTAGGGGGTCCCCAACAGAACATGGACGACTACAACCTCCAGAGCCTGGGGCTGATTGGGCAGAGCAGTTCATGCAGCCAACCAACCAACCGGGCGACAAGAAGGGGCTCGTCTGGTTTCCCGGCAGAATTACAGAGCCATCCCAGACCGAGAGCTTTCCCCCGCTGCCCATGCTGGAGGGCACATGGCGAATTCCTACCCGGACGCTCCCTGAGTGCGGTGTGCCGCACATACGTGGCCCCATTTTATAAACAGAATAGGCAACCTGTCTCATTACTGTTGTGAAGCATGTAAGATGTAGGCCGGCTTCATCCTCACGTAAGCCCGACGGGGAAAAGCGGGGACTGGCACTCGGCACACGCTCGCACTCCCCGCCCCCACAGTCCTGGAGCTGTGGTCACAGCCAAGCCTGAGTGCGGCTACCACGCACAAGGCCTCCCCAGACGCAGGCGCCGCATCACCCCTGACCAGGACAGATTCCCAACAGCGTCCTCCAGGGAAGCAAGTCAGAGTGTGGAAGTGAATGGCTTTCTTAAGAAGAGCCACACCTAGTTTTCTTTAAAAAGGGGGGGGAAAGCACCTAGAAATAGTTTTGTGTTTTCACTAGACTATAGATTAAAAAAAGGGGGGGGGGCGCCTGGGTGGCTCAGTCATTAAGCGTCTGCCTTTGGCTCAGGTCATGATCCCAGGGTCCTGGGATCGAGCCCCGCATCGGGCTCCCTGCTCAGCGGGAAGCCTGCTTCTCCCTCTCCCACTCCTCCTGCTTGTGGTCCCTCTCTCGCTGTTTCTCTGTCAAATAAATAAAATCTTAAAAAAAAAAAAACCACACCCTTTTTATTTTGAAATAAATTCACAAGAAGTTTCAAAAATAGGGCCTAGTGTCCCATACACCCCACACCCAGCTTCCCCCCAGAGTGACACCCTCTGCGACATGGTGCAGCGTCCAGCGAGGACACCGACCACACACCCTGTTCAGTGTGCATCATTCCACAGATTTTAAAGAAGGGAAAAACTTCATAAAATGTCAGGAAATTATCTCTGTACTTTTTTTTTTTTTTTAGTTTCAGGGGTAGAATTCAGTGATTCATCAGTTGCATGTAACACCCAGTGCTCATCACATCATGTGCCCTCCTTGATGCCCATCCCCCAGTTACCCCATCCCCCTACCCACCTCCCCTACAGCAACCCTCAGTTTGTTCCCTAGAGTTGAGAGTCTCTCACGGTTTGTCTCCCTCTCTGATTTCATCTTATTGTATTTTTCCCTCCCTTTCCCCTATGATCCTCTGTTTTGTTTCTTAAATTCCACATATAACTGAAATCATATGATAATTGTCTTTCTCTGACAGAGTTATTTTGTTTAGCATAGTACCCTCTAGCTTCATCCATGTTGTTGCAAATGGCAAGATTTCATTCTTTCTGATAGCTAATATTCTATCAGACACACACCACTATCTATGTACTCTTACATTTAAATAAGTCCTCTAAGTGAATAGTACAAGTTTCCTTCAGAAAAAAAGATAGTCCAGTTGAGGCTTTTTGAAATATTTCCATGCTTCAAAGTGAGAATCATTGAAAGAGATTCTAGCATGAACACTTTTAAAAGAGGGCTGTCATGCCAGGCTGTGTCTGTCAACCCCACAGATGCCTGCCTTGGGGTGAGCGTTGGCCTGACCCCTCAGGCAGCCTCCCCTGGACTCTCCAAGCCCTTGTACCCACAAGAGTGGGCAGCCTGTGGCTGGGTGGGGTGCAGCCCAGACCATCGCACATCACACCCTGTCCCTACTGGACACGTGGCCAGACCCCCAAACCTCACAGGCTCCTAGAAGGCTCCCCAGTTGTGTTGGAGATGAGGCCTCGGGCCGGGCACCCGTGCCCAGAACACTGTCACCCCCCAGGGGGACAAGAGGAAGGTCAACGTAGCCTTCTCCCCGTATTCTCCCCCCATTGATGGCCACGCAAGTGTTTTGAGTGGGTTTCGTATCCGTCTGACAGCCCTTTTTTGGACTTCTTTTGCATTTTAAGTGATTTTATTTTATTTTATTTTTTAAATATTTTATTTATTTATTTGAGAGAGAGAATGAGACAGAGAGAGAGAGAGAGCACGAGATGGGGGAGGGTCAGAGGGAGAAGCAGACTCCCCGCAGAGCAGGGAGCCCGATGCGGGACTCGATCCCGGGACTCCAGGATCATGACCTGAGCCGAAGGCAGTCGCTTAACCGACTGAGCCACCCAGGCGCCCTGCATTTTAAGTGATTTTAAAAATCTATTCCTGATGTTATCTTTTACTTTGGAATCTCTAGTAATTATTGGATAAGTTTTGTGAAATATCGTCATCATTGGGGATTACTCCCTAAATGATATTTCTTTTTTTTTTTTTTTTAAAGATTTTATTTATTTGACAGAGAGAAACACAGCGAGAGAGGGAACACAAGCAGAGGGAGGGGGAGAGGGAGAAGCAGGCTTCCTGCCGAGCAGAGAGCCCGATGCGGGGCTCAATCCCAGGACCCTGGGATCATGACCTGAGCCGAAGGCAGACGCTTAACGACTGAGCCACCCAGGCGCCCCTAAATGATGTTTCTTAAAATCAATCTATTTTATCTACCTTTGAACGCTCTGGCCACTTTCTAACCAGTGTCTAAAGAGAACACTGGAGACCCCCTCTTCCACACTCCACCCCCCCCCGTGCCAGCTGGGCTCCAAGTCCGACCACCAGGCCAGGAATCAGAGTCACCGACACCGGGATGCCTTGATATTCAAGGGAAATGCAGAGTGACGCCTGCCATCGGGGCCTGAGGTCTGACTTTCCTTTAGAAGGCAAGACACAGAGCAGGGTCCTGCCAGGGCAGGTGGTACCACAGTGGGAAAGAGTGGGGGGTCGGGAGGAGGGAAGCAGTGGGGTTCCTCGGGGACAGGGCAGAGGAAGGCCAAGGAAGGGAGGGGCTGAGGGCACGTTCTCTTCTTTCTCAGCTTTACCGAGGGTCTGCCTGGGACGGGAAGCATCATTTCCGATCCTCTGCATAAATACACGAGTATGCATTCAACTTGCATGGGGTCCCTCCAAGCAAAAATGTGCTGGGAGGGCCTCAAGTGAAAGCCCCTCATGCCATGAAGGCGTCCCCCACCCACAAGGGCAGATGAGCCTCAAAGTGCCCCTGGAGCCCCCAGTGGAGGGCCAGGCTGCAGAGCTCTGGGCCTTGGGCTCCGTTCAGGGCCGTGGACGGGCCCTGCAATGGCTGCAGTGGTCTCCGGGCCTCAGCTCCTCTTCCGGCTGCGTGGCCCTGAGCGTCCACCACATTGATCAATGCTGGCCATTGTGGGGGGTCACTCTGAACCGCTAGGACAGCACCATCTCTGTGTCTCCAAATCAGAACATGTGGGTGGGATTCTCTCACAGAACTTCGGCTTCCTTTCTCCCACGGCACGGGAAGATTCCAGAAAAGAGCAAAAGGCACTTACTTTTCTTATCTGTTGTGTTGTGCACTGTCACCGTGGGGACTCCAGGACCTGAGTGGGGAGAGAGGAGAAGCCAGAGAAGAAACAGAAAGAAGGCTGTTTAGTTTATCTGAAACACACGAGAATCTAGCCTTCCTTACAGCTCGCACACAGCGGGCTGTTGCAGGCTACCTGTCTAACTTCGTGCCCTTGGTAATCACAAGGAACCCGGCTCAAACTCCCAATATGCACGTTGCCGGAAAACCACAAACAGCCTTTCACGGAGCCGCCCTTGGTGCACTCCCTCCTCGCTCCACGGTCCCTGTGCTGACGCAAATCACACACAGGGCATCAAGTTCCAGTGAATGATTCCAGCGGCGGTCCTGGACGGGTTCGTCCCGGAGACGTCGTCCCCTCTGCTGGCCTCTTGTGACCCTTCGCAAACACTTACTAACCTAGCAGGGCTATTGTGCGGATGATGGCCTGTGTGTCTGTTTCCCCCTGCGTGACGTCAGCTTGCAGCTTTCCAGCTCCGAGGCCGTCAGGAAGCCCAGAGCCCGGAGGTGTGAGGGAAGGTCCGGCTCCAGGCAGAGGGGCCCTCCTTGGCTTCAGTCTTGGTCAATGTCCTTGTTCTCTTGAGGGAGAAGAGAGTCCAGAAAGCAAAAGGGGCTTTCCAAATTATTTTTTGTATCATTTTGAAAGTATACTATGAGGCAGGTGATTGTTCTAGCCTCTGCTCTGCCCCCTTTGTGAATTCACTCTGTTCTAGCCAGCTGGACTTCTGCAGGCTGGAAGGGCGCCCACCGTTCCCTCTGCCCCAGACACTGGTATGCTTGCTAGTTTTCCTCATTCCAGTCTCTGCTGAAATGCCTTCTCCACCCACCCAGCGGGAGCCTCCTTGACTATGCCACCAGCCCCTACCCGTCCGCACTCCCTCCCCGTTTAGAGAGCTTCCCTGCCACGTTCTGTGAAGTTGGAACCTTAGGACGGGGATTTTCAGTATTTGCTCACTGTGTTTGTCTTCAACTGCATAAGAGTGTAAGCTCTAGAAGAGCTGTCTTACTCACTGCCATTATTTCTAGCATCTAGATGGTGTTCGGAATATAGTTGGTGCTTGATTTCATATTCACGGGTGAGTGCTGAGTGGGGGTCACAGAGCATCCAAGAAGGAGCAGGGGAGGGCTGCCCCTTGGCCCTGGGGGACTGGGCACAACGAAGGCAGAAAGAGGAGGTGGGAGGCAGGTGGAAGGCAGGGGGGCAGAGGGAGAGAGGGCCATGGCGGGGACACCGTGGCCAGGGGGCCGCCTGCCCTCTGCTTCAGGCTGGGGATGCGGGGACGCTCTGAACTCAAGCGTGGCCACATCTGAGCCAGAGGACAGGTACTGTTTGGGGAGAGGGATGGCTGGTGTTGAGCTTCCCTGGGATCATCATAACTTCTTGCATGTTTCTCTGGGACCACATGACAAGCGGCTCCACTGAGAGCCTGGAAACCTGCCATAGATCCCGCTATTCTGAGGACTTAGAGACCCCACTGCGGTGGCTATCGAGTGGAGGTCCTAGTCCAGGCCCAAAGAGGACGTGCCACTGAGGAGCAAGATGGGGCTGGTTCAGCCAGGCCCCGGCTAAGCTGAGAGACAGACTGTGGGTCGCACCAGCCATGGCCCTCAGAGCCTGTCCACGGCCCAGGGACTGGACCCAGACACTGCCCAGTGCACATCCAAAGTCCGGGAGGCCCAGGGGTCTTATTTCCCCCCACCCCTTCCCTCCTCCACCATTCACCCATTAGATAGGATTGCCCAAAAAGAATGCAGGATATCTGGTTACATTTTAATTTCAGATAAACAATACAGTATTTTGTTTTGGTTTGGTTTAGTATAAATATGTCCCATGCAGTATTTGGGACTTACCACTAAAAAAATTGTTGTTTACCTGGAATTAAATATAATTGGGTGTCCTGCATTTTTATTTTATTTTATTATTTTTTTTTTAAGATTTTTATTTATTTATTTGACAGAGAGAGACACAGCGAGAGAGGGAACACAAGCAAGGGGAGTGGGAGAGGGAGAGGCAGGCCCCCCGCGGAGCAGGGAGCCCGATATGGGGCTCGATCCCAGGACCCTGGGATCACGACCTGAGCAGAAGGCAGACGCTTAACAACTGAGCCACCCAGGCGCCCCTGTCCTGCATTTTTATTTGATAAATCTGACACCATCTCCCCAGGGGGGCCGGGCAGCAGTGATCTGAGAGTCTAGGTGTTTAAATCTAAAGAGACAGCACTTACTGAGAGGGATTTAAACATTGGCTGTGGGGTTAAATTATTGAATCAAACTAAGTTTCCTGGCTCCAAGATCCATTTTCCCCCGTGGGGAGCTCATGTGGAAGAACAGATCACTTATTGAGAAATAAAGAAACTACATCTATTTTCTCTGCACATTTTAGGGTGAGTAAATTTGCAAACAGAGCGTATCCTACATTTTTATTAATAATGTAAACAATTATTATTTATTTAGTGCCTACTATGTAAAGGTGCTCTGCAAGATCTATAATATGAATAATTCATAATCCTCACAGCAGCCCTACAAAGTAGATGCTTCTAACCCATATTTTACAGATGAGAAAACATAGGTTCTGAGAGTTTGAAGTCTTTCATCTCATCCATACAATCAGAAACTCATCCCTCCTCAATTTTTAATTCATGAACTTGATAATATGTTTCTAAAAAAATGCAAACACTAAAGAAAGGAGTAGAGTGACAAGTGCAACACGCTTCTGACCCCCGCTTCCCAGAAGGGACCTAAACGCTTCTGAGAAGTCCTAAGATGCTTCTCTGTGGTCATATTTACACATAAGCAGATATTTTAAACAAACAGATTCAAATAACATAAAAACACTTGCATGTAAGTTGGCAGCTTTATCAAATCTTAAGGTTGCACCCTATTGCCTTAGTTCTTTTTTTTTTTTTTCTTAATAAAACATAGAACAAAGACTTGAGGGCCCCTGCCTCCTCATACCTGATCTCCGCCTGCTCCCTTCCCAGAGGCAATTGCTACTTGGTACCTCCCTGCACACTTAGAAAGTCTCTCTGCCGCTTGGTATGTACCCACAATCCTGGCTAGGGCACACGCCACGTAATAGAGCGGCCGGGGGGCGAGCCCACACAAGCGGCATTCGAGGAAGCTCGTGCGTGCAGCGCAAGTCAGCATGGACCTGGGGTCTGACGGCGCTGGTGGGGCACGGCTGGGCCGCTCCAGGGCTGGAACGTCCTGCAGACACCCTGCACACGCACACGCACACGCACACGCACACGAGGAGGCTCGCAGTAGACTGTTCTGGGCGGCAACTGTGCCTCAGCAACAGTGGCCCGGCTAGCCGTGAGCAGAGGGGGCAGCCAAGATGCAGTGCATTCACACAGAGAAGATGAGCAGGCGCACGAGTGAGCAACTGCACACCCAAGGACATGGACAAAATGGAAAATATACTGCTGCATGAAAACACAAACTTGCAGAACGGTAAACGCTGTAATACACAATTATACAAATATTTGTAAAGGCTGTGAAACTCTTATAACAGATGTACAGTATTCCATTATATGGCCAAATGATCGTTTATTCAGTGCCTTCCCTACTGATGGAAGTTTAGGCTGGTTCCTTCTGTTTCTTTTTACCATAAATGGTGTTGCAGAAAACCCTCGTGCTCATATCTTCGCACACAGGTAAGACTGCCAGTTAAGTGAGTTACCAGCAAGGCAATTACCGGGTTAGAAGGTTTTATGGTCAGCTTTCACTAGATGAGCTTGAGGTTTCAAACACAATCCCCTACATTCAGTGCTTACAAACAATGGAAGTTTATTTCTTGCTAACGTTACATCCTGGTAGACACGTCAGCTAAGTCCCGCTGGGTTCTCTGCTGGGCGGCGTCTTCATTCCGGGGCCTGGGATGGAGCTCCAGCCCTCGTCTGGAACACGCTGGCTTACCCCAAAAGTGAGCCGGGGAGACACCCAGGGGCTCCTAATATGTCTGGGCCCAACCGTCATTCACACTGGCTCTCGTGCCTTTGGCCAAGGGGTGGGAGAGAGCTCTCCTGAGGGGGAGCTGGGGGTCACGTGGTGGTGGGGAGGGTCTCCGGGGATGGGGCTCTCTGTGAGACACTGGGGACAGTGGTCTACCATCCCCGGCAGAGGCAACACAGATTCTGTCTCAGTGCTTTCTAACTTACAGTTTATGGGGGGTCTACATTATAACTTTAAACAATGTTTGTTTTTTCCACTCTGATGGGAAGATAATGTATCTTCGTATTTCTCCAATTAAATTTTTCAAATTTTGAGTGACGTGGGATATCTTTTCATGCTTATTTGACATTTGTATTGTGTGCATGTGGGTGTGATTGTGTGGGCGTGACTGTGTGCATGTGTGTGATTGTGTGTGTGTGGGTGTGACTGCATGTGTGTGATTGTGTGTGTGTGGATGTGACTTGTGCATGTGTGTGGATGTGACTTGTGCATGTGTGTGGATGTGACTGTGTGCATGTGTGTGTGTGCATGTGTGATTGTGTGTGTGTGGGTGTGACTGTGTGCATGTGTGATTGTGTGCATGTGTGTGCATGTGTGTGTGTGGATGTGACTGTGTGCATGTGTGTGATTGTGTGTGTGTGGATGTGACTGTGTGCATGTGTGTGATTGTGTGTGCATGTGTGACTGTGTGCATGTGTGTGATTGTGTGTGATTGTGTGACTGTGTGCATGTGTGTGCATGTGTGATTGTGTGGGTGTGGGTGTGATTGTGTACTGCGAACCACCCTTCATCTGCCACAATTACACTGTTGCTTGTCCCCACGCTATTTAAGAATTTAGCTCTTTACCGTGCCGCCGCAGATGCTTCTCCTTTGTTCTTTCTAATTATCACTCAAAAAAGTGCCCTTAGCACCAATAGTAGCAATTGTCACACTGAATTGCAATTTTAAAAAAATGCAACTGCTCTGGGGCACCTGGGTGGCTCAGTCCTTAAGCGTCTGCCTTCGGCTCAGGTCATGATCCCAGGGTCCTGGGATCGAGCCCCGGATCGGGCTCCCTGCTTAGTGGGGAGTCTGCTTCCCCCTCTGCTGCTCCCCCTGCTCCTTCTCACTCTCTTTCTCAAATAAATAAGTAAAATAAAATTAAAATGCAATTGCTCCTACCAGGTTCCCACCACACCCCCGGCGAACAGCAGATGGACAGACAGACACACATATACTCTCTCTGAAATCCTTGGGCTGGCAATCTGTGTCCCCCCAGTGCCTATTCAAAATCTGGGAGCCAGCGCTGCATACAAAATGTTTGCTGAATGGATTAATGGCTAATGAACAAAGACCTTTTAAGCACATACTTGGCTGTGACATATCAAGACAGCAAATTTGAACCAGGCTAAGGAAGGATCTTGTAAGACCATCCTGTGTCCCTGTGTCTTGTAATTCAGGTTCTCGTCCCTCTGTGGATACTTAGCCATCGCCCACCCCACCTTTTCTCTAAGTGCCAACAGTAGCTGTCTCCATACTGGGTCTGAATTGTGTTCTTTTCCTTGAGAGCCTCATCACAACCATGCCATATTCCCACTATTTTAACATAGACTATTCTTTAGAATAGCCAAACAGACATAAAACAGACAAAAATTACATTTAAAGAGCACACAAAAGTTAAAAAGCGGTTCTTATGTATAATTTAAACCTATCGATTCTAACCTAATCCCATCCAACCTTCCAGATCCCGTCCGAAGGTCAGCCCCTCCTCTGGGAGTGGGTGCCCCTGGGCTGGCGGCCACCTGTGACCCAGGAACCGGGTTCTCTTCCTCCAACTGCCTGCCTGCTGGCTCCCTGGGCCCGGTGGTCTAGAAACACTGCTCTATGTGGGTTTTAAGATTACCCAAATAGTTTTCAGTTTTCTATGATGGCCAGGCTCCTGAAAATTGGCAGATGACTTAGGAAAGCACCTAAATTACAAAAAATTTTCTCATAAGAAATAAAGAAAAAGTAGGAGAGTCTCAATTTGCAATAGATATTTAGACTTCATGATACTTTGATCAGGCCTGGGTTAGTGTTCACCTAAGAGTTCTTTAAGAAAAGAAGAGAAGGGACATGCCAAACACACGAACAGCATACACAGGCTTTTGGGAGAGCCTGTAAGTAAAAGGAAGATCCCTAAGCCCATTTTAAACAAGAATGCTTTTACTAATGAGCCTTAGGAGGGGTTTCACTGAAATTTTAAACTGGTCTTCTTTCCTCTTCTTCCGAAAAATCTAATGCACACCCAGCCAACAACTCACAGGTTAAATGAGTTGCTTTGTACAGTATGAAGCTCTTGCTATTTTGTCCCTGCTGCCTGCAAGGCACTGCCTCTCTGTTATCTGTGCACAGATTATTGTGATGGAAATCTGGAAAATCTGGCTTTTTGCTTTATAGGCAGCCAGAGCCTCATAGGACTCTGCTCATCTGCTATTCTTCTGACAACTCCTGCTCATGGTTTCTTTTTCCTTTGCCTATAGCTCAATTCAACACACATATATAAAGATTCCCCCATGTGCAAGGCATACTGCCAAGTCCAGGGGAAACAGCCAGAAACAGATAAAGTATCTGCTGTCAGGGACTCAGAGTCTGGTAGGGAAGACAGACAGGCACAAACTAGGCTTTGATGCCACACAGTAAGCACGATCGCCAGAAGGTGCGTGGTGGAGAGGTCAGCAAGTTGACTCCCACAAGCAGGGACATGGTAGGGAGGTCTGCTCTGGTTGCAGCTCTGCCCCCAGTTACTTTCTGGTTCCAGCTCTGCAACTTTCCCTCTCTGGGTCTCCCATGCAGAACATGGGGTTGTCAAGGTCTGCTCTTAGCAAGAGTCACAGAGGCGGCTGCCTGCACTTTGGGGTTCCTCCTATATGCCCGGCACCGTGCTGGGTGTTGGAGAGACCCTGCCTCAGCTTCCCAGCCCACCGTGAGACTGGCACACACCACTGGAGCCTCCCTCTAAAATGCAGATGTGGACAAGTAGCGGGGGGCAGCAAGACCTGTACCGAGAAGGAGAGTCTGTTTTCCGCCCTTCCGGTATCTGGTCTTGTCTTAGGACACAGGACATGCTTTTGAAACCATACTGTTATATTTCACCATAAGCTCCTCTCTGCATCGAGGTGCCATATTAAATATCCAATTAATTCTGTGTGTGCATGTCTGTTGCCCTATCCTTACGCACGCACTCCTGCATTCACGTAGTGCATGCATGTGTGTGAACACGTGTGTGTAGGCATAAAAACACTTAATAGGATTCTCTTAGTCCTGTCCTGATGTATCTGAAGTCCTTGGTAGGTAAGCCTGTCTCATAGCTGGTGGACCCTTGGAAGACGCACTGAGAGCATGAATGTTCAAAGCCAGGTGCAGAACCGTGTGCTCATGGACAGTGAAAACTAGTTCTATCTGCTCAACCTTTGCTTCCAAAGACATAACTGCAGCAAAATCAACATTTGGCTTCTTAAAAACTTTCGTTAGTGACAGAGACCATTTTGACTCAAGTTAGGTATCTGACTTCCACGTGTATGTTGTGGAATAAATAAACTGCTTCAAATAAATCGAAGCAAGGAATTCACAACCAACACGTATGGCAGTCTTGATCCATATAATCCCTGCAGTCAGGGGCGGAGCCTTCAAACCACAAAAGGAAAGGATCTGAATTACACAACAGACTCACAAAACAGAAAACCTTCATTTTTGCATTTCTCGTTTTTGGTGCCCTTCCTGTCAGAACGTTGATTTACACCCGCTTGACCGGATGGGGAAAAAGGACACTTACAGATGGAAATGAAGTAATGCAGAAAGACACAAAACTGGAAAAGAAAAAAGTCATCAGAATAAATTAAAAAATAAAATTCACAGCGACCGTGCTCACCTCCATCCCTCTCCTCCTCCTCCTTGGGGAATGTTTATGTGACAGACAATTTGCAAGCAGGGCTAAGCCCACAGCATGCAAGCAAGGGCGCCACCTCCCCGCACCTCTCATGAGCACTGAGCAAGGGTCTCTGCCGGCGGGGTGAGCTAGAGATGGGCTCCTCTGCCCGGAATCCAGATCTCTTTATCTGCCAGCTCATGCAGTATGCATTCCCATACATGAAGTTTATGCACCAAGGTGATAGGATCATACCAACAAACAGCGAGCCAGCCCAACTCCTGGCGCTTTCACAGAGGATAAAGGTATCTGTCCTAAAGAAGTATTTCCTAGTCCACGCTGCCAATGGATTTCATTGCTGTTTGATTTTGAAACCTTGTGATCGCTCCCATGGAACCTGGCACGTGAGGGTCTGCCTGCCATGCCCCACAGCACTGGGTTTTGCTTCAGCCGAATTCCGTGTGTCCGGGGACCTTGGATGAGGACACACTTCCATGTGGCAGCCTAAGTGTAGTGCATAGAAATCAGTGGGCTGTTTTACACACTCACCAAGGATGGTGAGAAATGTCATGGTAACTTGGTACGGTCACGTGTAACCTCTTGCTCTAGAAACTGAGTGACGCTTAGGGCTGGTGACAAGGGCCTGAAATTCAGCTAGTGTCTTGGGGCTGTTGATTCATAAGGCCTTAGGTTTCATGGATTATCTGCGCTGAAGACATAGCATTATTTTTATGCCCTTTGGGCATCAACTTGGGTGGAGGTTTGGCATAATTCAGAGTCCAACGTATGAAAGATGGAGCTCAGCTTTGCCCGTTTTGCCAGATTAGGCAAACTACAGGAAAAATGATGCAATGTACAGTGGTTGTCGCATTTGTGCTAAGCAGGGCTGAGCCTGGATCCCCACCGTGGCTCGGGTGCCGCCATGTCCCTCAGACTGATGACAATACTCATCATCTGTGATTCCAGAAGCCCTCTGATGAATTTCAGCTAAAGTTCAGATTATGGTTTTTTTTTTTTTAAGATTTTTATTTATTTATTTGAGCAAGAGAGTGCGTGTGTGCATGAGCGGGGAGGAGGGGCAGAGGGAGAGGGAGAAGCAGGCTCCCCGCTGAGCAGGGAACCTGACGCAGGACTCGATCCCAGGACCCTGGGATCATGATCTCAGCCAAAGGCAGACGCTTAACCGACTGAGCCACCCAGGTGCCCTCAGATTGCGTTCTAATCTGAGCGCCAATGGTATCCTTACATCTAATCTCTTCTTCTATACCTGGCATTTAGGAAACTCTTACAACTTTGTATCCCACACAGGGACATGTACAGTGTCTTACTCAAAGTCAGTGACCAGTTGATATTTGCTGATTAAATGACGGATACAGAATTTATTGATGGGATGCACCCCTTGGGAACCTGAGAGGTTGAGTGGAGTCAGTTCAAAGGCTGTGGCACGTTCTTCTGAATAACCTCACAGTTGTCAGTTACCTGTTTTAAAGACCAGCTTTGGGCAAAAGATAATCTAGAGCTAACTTCTGTAATGAAGGTATTGCAAATTTGTTGACTGCATCAACGGTCAACAGCCACGCCTCCTAGCAAGGAAAGGGTTAAAGGGTTGTAGCTTTCTTAGGCGTCTGCTACATAAAGACCGTATGCTAAGGGGCATTTGAGAGTCTTCCAAGCACTGTCCTCTCATCAGAATAAGTTTACGATTATTCAGTATCTGAGGCAGGCCAGCGTTGCAAGCGTCTTGCATAGAAATACCTCCAAAATATCCACTTAAGTAAGCCAAACACACTTCCCACGCTGTTACACATGGGCTCTCCCTACAGCTGATCTTCATTTCCGTCAAGCGGACTCTTCTTAGGACTTAACCTTTTTTTTTTTTTTTTTTTAAAGATTTTATTTATTTATTTGAGACAGAAAGAATGAGAGAGAGAGAGCACATGAGAGGGGGGAGGGTCAGAGGGAGAAGCAGGCTCCCTACCGAGCAGGGAGCCCGATGCGGGACTTGATCCAGGGACTCCAGGATCATGACCTGAGCTGAAAGCAGTCGCTTAACCAACTGAGCCACCCAGGCGCCCAGGACTTAACCTTTTTGCCCCCACATTTATTTAATCTGCAAAATGATGCAACAGAACTAGATCAGAGGTTTTCAAGGGAAGCACCTGGGAGCCTCGTGAGGGCTGCTATTACAATGCTGAGCATCCCAGTGAGTTTCCTTTTGAAGAAAGGGCTCTGTGGCTTAAAACACATTATAAAATGCTGGGATTAGAGGATCTTTAAGCTTCCTTCTGCCCTACCATTCTATGCATCTAAAAATATTCCCGACACCCTCCAGCTAAAAGTCCTTAGTTTTCTGAATTATTTAATAATTGTTTTACTGCTTTCTCCCTGAATTACTGTCTTCATGAACATGTACCATCTCGGCAAACTAAAGCCCCAGCCCTGGAGAGCAGCGACTGCAGGAGCTCGGCACATTGGGCTCCCAGCAAACGGAGCACCCTAACTAAACATTTTTTAAAATAAATGAACAAATTTATAAAAAGTGTAAGATCTCTTGGGGGATCTTGTGGGAATGTGGATATAAAAGTCTTCCTGTGCTTTGGGATGGAAAGGTGGGAAAAGAAGTGAGAAAAATAAACCAACACAGATGTTGAAACTTGGGTAATCATTGTTCTACAAAACATCACCAACACCGGGGAGAAGGGAAAAGGCAGTGATACTTTTACAGAAAGAGTAAATTTTGTGCATGGGGCATGTGAGCATGTGTGCATGCATGTGTGTGTGCAGCTGTCTGTATGCAAGTGCATGTGTGTGTGCCTGTGTGTGCACCTGCATGTACACACATGTATCGGTGTGTGTGAGCGTGTGTGCACCTGCATGTATGCACGTGCGAGCATGTGTGAGCACCTGCATGCATGCACATGTATCTCTGTGTGTGAGCGTGTGTACATGTATGCACATGTGTGTGAGCATGTGTGTGCATGTATGCACGTGTGAGCATGTGTGCACCTGCATGCATGCGCATGTATCTGTGTGTGAGCGTGTATACATGTATGCACATGTGTGTGCCTGTGTGCACCCACATGTATGCACATATATCTGTGCGTGTGAGTGTGTGTGCATGCATGTATGCACACCTGCATGTATGCACACCTGCGTGTATGCACCAGTATCTGTGCGTGTGAGCGTGTGCGCGTGCATGTATGCACACCTGTGTGTATGCACATGTATTTGTGCGTGTGAGTGTGTGCATGTATGCACACCTGCGTGTATGCACCAGTATCTGTGCGTGTGCGCGTGCATGTATGCACACCTGCATGTATGCACACCTGTGTGTATGCACATGTATCTGTGTGTGTGAGCGTGTGCGCGTGCATGTATGCACACCTGAATGTATGCACACCTGTGTCTATGCACATGTATCTGTGCGTGTGTGCGTGCATGTGTGCACACCTGCGTGTATGCACATGTATCTGTGCATGTGTGTGCGTGCATGTTCTTACGTGTGTATGAGTGTGTTGTCCACACCAACAGCGTGTTACTAAAACTCATGCTTTAAAAACTCTATGAAAATAAAATCTCTTCCCCCCAATTTCCTCATTTTTGTTTATGTCAGTGGGCAATTTAGAGTAATTTAAACAGAATTAATGATGTAGAACACCACAGCAAAATACCTTATAACACATAAGTGAATGCTCTGTGGAGAAGAAGTAGAAATGTAATTTGAACAGCCACATGAGTGACACTTTTAATTAATTTTCTCCTGCTTTAGTAGCCGTGTTTTTAAAGTGTGACAGAACAGATGTTCTCTCTTAAATACCAGCCCCCCTAACCGCACACTATTTTTATCTGAAGTCTCAGTTTCCCGAGTGGGCTGGGACTGGGGGCGATGGAGTCGGCATGCTTCATAGGGAAATACTTCCAGAAGAGAAAGAAGAAAACAAGTCAACCAAATGCAGTCCTTCCCTTGGTCGGGGGGCCCGTCTCTAAGCGAGGGGTGCATCTTAGAAGCAAAGCCTCAAGAGCTCCCAAAAGGCCAGCAGAAGTGGCAGAAATGAAGCTCACAGTAATTAAATAGGAGCGGGACCCAGAGGGTGGGCCTCAGGCTGACTTTGGCGCATCAGAGATGAACGGGGGGCTTTAAACCCTTCCTGGGAAGCATTTTTGAAGGTCACGATGTGTCTCAAGGTGCTCATTACCCACCCCCGCTGCCCAGGACACAGACTTCTTTAAAATCCTGCCCAGGAATCACTTCTACCTCAACTGTCGCTTCTTAAACAAGACAGCACTAATAGGCGCAGTGGATGGATGTTGTGTTTACTATTTTTCGTGGATTCTGAGACGCCAGTGACTGCGAGATGAACCACTGGTTTAAATAAGATTTTACTGGGGTGCCTGGGTGGCTCAGTCATTAAGTGTCTGCCTTCAGCTCAGGTCATGACCCCAGGGTCCTGAGATCCAGTCCCACATTGGGCTCCCTGCTCGGCGGGAAGCCTGCTTCTCCCTCTCCCACTCCCCCTGCTTGTGTTCCCTCTCTCGCTGTGTTTCTCTCTGTCAAATAAATAAATAAAATCTTTTAAAAAAATAAATAAGATTTTACAGAGATGGCAAGATGCATGTTGATTTCAGAAAAACTAAGAATGTGAGAAGTCTATCTCGGAAGCAAGGAGACGGTGTTTCGCACACCCTCTATCCAACTCCAGCTGTACCAAGATCACCGGGAGGGCCTTTAGAAAGGTGGAGGCTGGAGGGGGCCACTCCAGTCTCCAATTCCATAGTTTGTGATGGAGCCTGTGAATTTGCACGTCCAGCCGAGCATGTGTGCTACTCTTTGAGAAGCACTGCTCTAAGGTAGTAAGTCAGAGTGGGATTTTTGGTGGTTGAGGAAGGGTCTGGAGGAGCCCCTACTTGGGGACTGTATCAGTTTCCCAGGGCTGCCATAACGAAGTTCCAACATCTGGCGGGCTTAGGACAACAGAATTTACTGCCTCACGGTGTGGAGGCTGGGAGTCTGAGACACACAGGTGTCAGCATGGCCAGGGGCCCCCTCTGAAACCTGCCTGGGAGGGTCCTTCCACTTCCGGTGGTGGTCAGCAGCCCCTGGTGCTCCTTGGTCTACCTGCCTCTGTTGTCACGCGGCTTTCTGTCCTGTGTGTCTGTCTCTTTCCCTCTTCTTATAAGATACCAGTCATTGGATTAAGGTCCCACCTTATTCCAAAATGATTTCTTCTCCACTAATTACGTATGCAGCAATCCTATTGCCAAATAAAGTCACATTCTCAAGTACTGGGGTTAGGACTTCAATATATTATTTGGAGGGGAGGGGTGGGGGGGACGCAATTCAACCCACAAAGGGACCTAGAGGCAGGTCTTACTTTGTGGTCAGAAAAGCCACATATGGTACACACTGACCCTGTTTGCAAGACACTCCTTCCTTCCCCACCCCCAGAGAAACTTTCCATATACATGTTACTCAGCTAAACTGTGTGACCGCCCTAGGCCAATGACATACAGCACAGACGCAGGTCATCATCAGAGCCAAGTCCCCCTGGGCACTTGTGCCCTTGGCAATTATCCTGAGCATGCACCCGTTAGAATCTTGCGGTGACTGCAGACAGTGGCTCCAAATCACAAAAAAGAAAAAAGGGGCTCTTTTATGCCCAGGCCTACAAATGATGATCATTCTGACAATAAATAAATTAAACTTTACTTCTTAGGTAAGAGCATAACATTCATCTTGTCTGAGCTTGCCCACGTAAAACCATGTGACCCTGCTTTCTGAGCCGTGGTCTCCTCACATGTAAAATGTGGACAGCTATGCCGTTTGTAAGGACTAAATGAAGTCGATGTTCTTTGCAGTTCTTGGCATTGCAAGAGTGAGATAGATGGAAGCTGTTATTAATAATTATTAATAATGTAAACATCCCTCGGTAGCAGCTGGGAATTCAAAGGAGACAGAAGTTTGATGCTATGCTTAAGATCTGGAGGATGTGGGGGGTCTGCCTGCCCAGGCAAAGTAAAATTCATCATCTGTGTGTTTCTTCATTTTGTTTCAATTTGGAAACAGTTGAGGTGATCTATCTGGGCTGAGTGCTCTGGGGACAGACTCTCTCTTGCCCTCTGCATGAAGATGTGCACACCTTCCACACTATCTAGAAAGGTCCAGATCCTGGCCTAGATCTTCAATATCCACTTCAGCTAACATGAAGGCCACACCAACTATTTCTTATACCCAGAAAGTAAATAAAAATCCTTTGTCTACAGATACATTCCATCATAGTTTGGTCATTTTGGCCTAATTTTTGCACAAAATAGAAACATAACAGCTATTAATAACTGACCTCTATGTAAATTCACATCATCAAAGCAAGAGGTGAAACTACTTCCCACTACAGGGAAAAGGTGACAATAGTTGAAGGCCCCACCTCTCAGGTATGAGTCAGAGCTAGGGCAACAACAGCAACAACAGTAACGTCATCATCGTCACCATCATCACCATCAACATCACCATCAACACCATCATCATCATCATAATCATCATCAACACCATCATCAACACCATCATCATCAACACCATCATCATCATCATCACAATCATCAATAACATTGTCACATCAACAATAACATCAACAATGAATAATAGAACCATTGTCATCAACCCCATCATAATCACATCAGCATCATCAATGTCATCATAATCATCAATAACACTGTCATCATTATCAACAATAACATCATCAATGATGGACAACAGCAATAACATGGTCATCATGATCATCAACAATAACATCATTAGCAATGAATAACAGAACCATTCTCATCAATAGTACCATCATCAACAACAATGTCATCATCACAATCACATCACCACCATCGCCATCATCATAGTCATCAATAACACTGTTGTCATCATCATCAACAATAACATCATCAATGATGAAGAACAGCAACATCATCACCACTACCGCTACTAGGTTCTGCTAGGAGTGCTTTATGAATAATAATAATTTAAAGCTTATGACAACCCTACCAGGCAGGTACTATAATTATCTCAATTTTATAGACAAGGCAGCCAAGACACAAGGAAGTCACTTACGTTTCTTCCCCCTTGGTAAGGACCATTTGCCATTTTTCCTCCCCATTTTTACCAGTTACCAAATGCTTTCTTTCCTGGCTACTTATGGCTTTTATAGTTTTTCCCAAAGAATTTGCTATATTCTGCCCTTTATTGTTCTCCAGTGGGTGGTGTCTGTCTCCTCGACAGTAAGCTCCTGGAGCACAGGGAACAGTTCACACCCATGACATGGGTGAGGTAGCCCATCCCAGCTGAAGCTCTTGCCAGCTCCCTTCCCATGCTAGTCCCCTTGATGGATTTCACAACATGTTTAAGGTCCCTAGACTCTGGGCTACTTGAGGGCAGGGCCTCTCTGTCTTGCTCATCCTTGCATGCCTAGCCTGCAGTCAATATCTGGCAGATAGTGAGCATCAGAGAGAGACTTCTCAGTTTGGACGGCTCTGTCTCTGTGGCCCCACTGGGTGGTGGACAGAGTCAGTGCAGGTGGTGTGATTTACACACTGGAGCGGGTGGCAGACACTGGCAAATGCGCCGTATTGCACCGACCCCATACAGGCCTGGGAAGGCAGGTACTAACATGCAGGGCTGCAGTGCCCTCTTGTGTCCAGAACTTCACCAGGGCTCAGTATACATGTCTGTGGAAGAAGCATTGGAGGAAAACCATCAGCAAAAATGGCAGTTTGTCCCTGTGCACAGGAGATAGCGAGAGTGGTGTTCACGGGCACCTGGAGAATTCAGGTGTGGAAAAAATAATACTGATTCTAGCCCCGCCCGTGCCCCTGATTAACTGTGTGCTTTGGGCAAGATGTATAAAGTGTCTTAACATTCTCATCTGTAGAATGGGTGGTGGCTCTGTGGCTCGGCTAGTGGGAAAGGAAACAGTGAACTACTGGACTTTCAGAGCAGCCTCTAAGGCCTAAATCTATGGACTTCTGTTAGGTAGAGTCTTACCACGCATCTGTGACTTCCCTAAGGTCAAGGACGATGCCTTATTCAAATGCATACAGTCGGCTCCAGCAAAGTTGCTAGCACATAGAGGATTCCTCGGTTCTCCCACCCCCCTGCACACATCTCAGTAACAGCACCGATCACATGAGATGACATTTCTGGTAAGGGTGCTCCCCCCTCAACACGAGTCCCTCAAGGCAGGACCTCTAATTCTTTGACTCCTTAGCATCTAGAGGCATACAGCAGCTGCTCAATAATTTAACTGGATGAAAGAGCGAGGTGAAAGTCAGAACCTGTGTTAGGGAAATGAGGCAGGGGGCGAAGGGGCTTCTCCCTGACATTTTAATGATTCTGCTGAGATAGAAACCAGGCAGGAGGGACGTTACTGTGTTTAGGGATTCCCTATATTCATGTCCATGTATGGACTGACAGCCACAAAGCATAAAACACGTGGCTTTTAAAAATGTGTTTAGAGTGCTGTATTATCATCCAATAGCTGTCTAACATGATCTAATACCTTCTTCTGGGAAAAAAATTAATGGAAGTGAAAACAAGATGTAACATTTAGCCAGATGTCTCTGCTCATTTTTCTTTGAATGTGACTATTTTAAGATCATGGATGACCCTACTTTATCTCCTTGGAGAGAAAAAATTTGCCGACTTATTTGGCACCACATTTCCTGAAGAAAGCGCTTTGTAGGAAGTTTTCCTCCTTTTTCAAATTCATTTTTCAATCCTCTCTGCCCCTGCCGCACCTTCGGTTGCCATTTTGGCTTTTTTGTTGTTGGACAACATTGAAGAAGACAACCGTTGTTTCATGTTTGGTGTATTAAGCTCTCCACTGTGCTGAGAATGTACAGGATTGGGATCACCCACAATTTACATGATTATTTGTAGCTCCCATTCTTATAATGAGTGTACACTTACATGTTGGATATGGGCTAAACTCCTAACTGTAGGTCTCTTGTTGACTCTTTTCCTTAACAGCGATTCATTATTAGCATGCAAATCTCCTCGTGGTAGTAGGACGAGGGGCTCACACCACATCTTCTGTATTCTCACTCAAACGTGAGCCATCCAGTTTTTGAAGCTACGTAACTGGTATGCATGACACGGAGAGAACTTACGAGAAAACGTGACTTCTGAGCTTTGTTTTTCGCCTTTTTCCTTAGGAAATCTTCCAGGTTTACCTCTTTTGTTCTTTCTCTGGGTACAATGTGCCAAGCACACAAAACTTTCGATGGCCAGCCATTATGTTAAGCAGGACACACGTGAGAAGAACAGTGTTCACAGAAACACCAGCATGGCGGCCGGAGGGCGTGGGGTCTGGTGCTGCTACTGACTGGCTGCGTGGTTTGCCTAAGTCATTAACAGCTCTGTGCCTCGGTTTCCTCAACAACGAAGCAAGGAAAGCGGAATTAACAATCACCGCAGTTTATTTTGTGAGAACTTTCTTCCTCACATGGACCAGTGGTTCAAGTCAATGATGGCAGACACCGACAGTGCCAAAGAGCTCCCCGGAGCAGCAAAGAAAGATCGATTTACAGCTAGCAGGACAAGTGATAAATAGCCTTATGTCTTTGAAGACAATTTATGTATGGTATAATGGGAAGAATTTATTAATATGAAAACTGCCTTATTCAACCATGCTGGACAGTATGGATTAAGTACAAACACCTTCGAAAGATTCCTACAGATCAGTTTTAAAAGGTATCATGGATTCATGAGTGTCCAGCATTGGATCCTTGAGACTTAAACATATCTACTTCTCTTATGGCTCCTTTTGGCTATTTAAGCTTTGGTTACTCAGTGATAACCAAGAGGGAAGCTCATAACTGGGACCAAAAACCAATAAGGAACTCCCCCTGGCAATCCATTGTGTTGCTTCGAGCAGACGTCACAGACTGGTCACCTGTGGTTCGAATGTAGCCTGCTAATGCTCTGCTTAGCCAAAAGGAACATGTTTCAAATTGTAGTTGGTTTCCAACATTTAGAAATTCGATTTTTATATAAAAATATGGTTTTTTTTAAAGATTTTATTTATTTATTTGACAGAGAGAGATAGCGAGAGCAGGAACACAAGCAGGGGGAGTGGGAGAGGGAGAAGCAGGCTTCCTGCCGAGCAGGGAGCCCGATGTGGGACTCGACCCCAGGACCCTGGGATCATGACCTGAGCCGAAGGCAGACGCCCAACGACTGAGCCACCCAGGTGCCCCATAAAAATATGGGTTTTGAAGCTCTGTTGGAATAATGTAAGAGCCAGAAATCAGCACACCCCATTTAATCTGCCAAGTGGGGTTCACTCACGGACTTTCCCTCCCTGTGCCACCAAGCATCTACATATGCAAATGTTCTCTTCGACAGTGAGAAAGGGGAGGAGCAGAAACTCATGGCTAGACAAGCATCTGTTCTCCATTATTCCTTTTCCTTTCCATTAGCATCAATAATTAAGTTTGTGATCGATTCTTTTTATGTCTTATCTAAAATATTTTATTTATTTGACAGAGAGAGACACAGCGAGAGAGGGAACACAAGCAGGGGGAGTGGGAGAGGGAGAAGCCGGCTTCCTGCCGAGCAGGGAGCCCAATGTGGGGCTCCATCCCAGGACCCCGGGATCATGACCTGAGCCGAAGGCAGACACTTAACCAACTGAGCCACCCAGGTGCCCCTTTATGTCTTATCTAAAATGGAAACTTTTGTTGAGGGCCAGCTATACGTTTCCAATCGAATACTTCTAATTCATCTCTGCTAGGCAATTAATGTTCCCTGGTTTAAAACAAAAACATACCTACTATAGGAACTCGGGTGGGAGAGATGGATGGATATTTTGCTGGTGGTCAAAATATGCCAGCAGTGTGGTTTAAGGTGAGGATTCTTTTCGTCCAGTGCCAATGCCTCCTTATCTCCATCTATAAAACAAACTTTTCACAAATAACCACTAAGTGGAAAAATAAAATTGACTTTCTCTGAGTATCTTCTTTAAAAAAAAAAATCCAGATTATGAAGTGGGGCTCTGACATGATCAGAGAGCTGAAGTCACGTCCTGTCCAAGGCAGGTGAGGTGAGGCAGAGACAGCAAAATACAGCTTGGACAGCTAAGGCACAACCTCCTGAGATTCTCTGGCAGCTGGTGAGCCTCGGTGATGCCATACCCCATGAGTGGACAATCATCACGTTTTCAAAAGACAACTCAGTAAAATTGGCCTAATACTAAACTTTGACTTCACAGATACAATGGGTTTTGGTGATGGGATTAGAATGTACTTCAGATCGCTCAAGTGTGCAGTTTTTTAGTGTTAAGCGCCACTGTATGTGGCCAGAGATACCCAATGTTTGGAGAAGGTGCCTAACGTGCCTGGATGCTGGCCTGTTCCCTACAGGTGATCTACTGCATCAGTAATGGAAAAGAACAACCCCGGACTCCTATGTTGGCGAGAATATGAGGTCATAGAGTCCCCAAGAGCCCAAAGGGATCTTCCTAAGACTTCTCCATCACTGGCCACCTAGTTTCCGCCCGGAGAACTCCGGGTAGGAGCTTCCACCACCACGGTGCGGACCTACAGGGCACATCCAGCTAGAACCTTAGAACGATGCTTACAACACTTCACGGCTTTTCCTGTGTTACATGCAGACAAAACTCCCTGAAATTTCATCCACAGGCCTCAGGGCTTCTCTCTGAAGAAACATGTCAAGTCTGCCCAAAAGGTCTATATTCACTTGGAAAATTCATTCAGGCCCATCTACTGCATGTTAATGATATGATTTAAAATTGCATGTTGCATTATTTTTCTTGCTTGGAGCCCTCTTTCCTTGTTTACATTTCTGCCTAAAAAAGTAAATCAGTGCTTATACTTTCATATCCTGTAAGTGCACTTTTATGAGTGATGGCAGGAAATAATGTCTTAAAGAATATTTAGGCTTTCCACATTATGAGAGGTAGCTTTCAAAACACCTTCAAAAGGGCACAGGAGTTCTTTTCTGGGAAGTTCTAGAGTATAATTATGACTTTGAATTCGGTCTATGTTGGCCTCCAAGTGTAGCATTTTGGTGGAGCTTTTATTCATTCCCTCAAAAACGTATTTCTTTATTGAGAACCCGCTATGCACCATGCATTGTTCTAGGTGCTGGGCTCCAAGTAGGGGTGACACAAACTGCACTCACTGAGCTGACATTCTGCAGGCAAGACGGGCATTGGAACACATACACAAAAATATCCGTGGCAGCCGTGAGATGTGCTAAGGGGAAACTGAGGCAGGGTGCGGGGACAGAGAGCGCCTAAGGGGTTGGTACAGAGGAAGGAGACATGGCAGAGATGTGTTGGGAGGGAAGGAGGGAGGAGAGGAGGGGCGCGTCTATGGGCTCCGGCCCCTGATGGTTTGCACCCATCTCCAAGACTCCTATACACATGGCACCCATCACCACCCTGAAGCACTGCTGGGCTCATGAGCGCACCTGTATCAACCCACAAATATCCAGTCTATGATAGAGTTGCTGTGTAGACGCCAACGAAACAGGTCCTGCTTTTGGGGAGCTTTGTGCCCAGGAGGGAGAGGTACAAGACACAAGAGCATAAAAGAGGCAAAGAATACTCTCAGAGGAAGGAGAAAGAGAGGGTGGATCAGAGAAAGTTCACGGGCTTGGACACCGGAGGTTGGAAATCTGAGAAGGGGTGGGTAAATAGTTTGATAGGTTTTGAACGAACATTAGGAACATCTCAGCCATTTATTCCAGCAGGGGCTTGAAAACAGAAGGGCTGCGGTGGCTCTGTGAGGGTGTGACTGGAATTTCAGGACTCGGACGCCCGTGGGTACAAGTCTATGACTTTGACCTGCATTCTCGAATTTGTCATTTCCAAATTTACTAATTCACCAAAAACAGTCTCAGTGTCTTCCCTGATTGATCTGGAAAGCCCATGCTGTACTTCTGAGCTAATAAAATATTATAATGCCAATGAGACATCATTTTGATCTGTTTTGTATATCGAAGTCCCTTTAACGTTGCCCTTGACAACGGGCGGGCGGGGCTGCTACCTGGGTCCGAGGCGCTCTGGCCTGACCACCGGCCACCCCAGAGCTGGCGGAGCAGTGTGAGGTTTCTGCCGGTCAGTTGGCCAGCCGTCCCCCGCTCATAGATCACGTTTGTCTGCCCTGGGTCTGTGGCAAACAGGATTTAAGGCAGATAAGAAAGATACAAATGCAGAGATAAAATAAAACTGGCTTAAAATGGATAGGTGGGAAAAGCAGAACAATGTAAAAATAAGGATTACAAAAAAAAGAGAGAAATTCAAGAAACAGGATACAATGTCAAGTGTGTGCTCTGGAGAACCTACCCATGGGGGTCATCCACCTCCCTTGGAACTCTCCAGTGGCCGTGCAAGGGGTGGGCGCGTGGCTCACAGCCCACACTCATTTTGGACATGAACGCCTGGTCAGATGTGTGGTCTGCAACTATCTTCTCCCCCCGTGTGCGCTGCCTCATCTCTCTGTGGATGGCGTCCTTGGCTGTGCACCAGCCTTTGTGTGTCATGCAGTCTCACTCGTTTCTTTTTGGTTTTGTTTCCTGAGCTTTTGGTGTCATGTCCATGAAATCACCGCCAAGACCCATGTCACGAGAATTTCCCCCATGTGTTCTAGGGGTTTTACAGGGTCAGGTCTTATGCTTAAGTCTTTAATCCATTTTGAGTTGTGCGTGTGCGTGGTGTAAGATAAGGGTCCAGTTAATTCTTCACTACGCAGGCACCTGGTTCTCCTGGCCCCCTCCCCACCCACAACGAACCTGCATGCACCTCACTCTTCTCCAGTGTGGGGGGCTCACTTTCCCTCCTGCCCCTCCCACTGCAACTCCTCCAGCACAGTTGTCTTTTCAGAGCTGGCTGGAATCATCCAGAAGTTTCTTCTAGTTTTTTAAGGACTTTTGTTTTAGGAATCTTTACTAACAACTGCATAAAATTTTATCCAATAATGATTTATAATTTTGTTAAAGTTTATTAGTTTCTTTGCTCATCATTTGCCTCTTACTTCTCTTTGAGCAGCCCCCTTCTTTTGTTTAAGTGCATCTGTGTATAGTTTTTTTCCGGGGCAGATGCATGAATGGTAAATTTTACATATTTGAACATCCCCAAGTTCCTTTTCCTGCCCATTTTATGAACAAGAGCTTAGTGGGGACAGGACAAAATACTGTTTTCTATCAGCAGTATCTTATAGATCATGTTCCACTATTTCCTGAACTGTTGTTTTGAAGGTGAGAAGTCTGATACTACTCTGAGTATTTACAATAAAAAAAGAAAAGGAAAGAAAAATGAAAAGAAAAAACCCTCCATAGTGCCCCTCCCTGTAACCTTATGTAATTTCTAAACTCTGAATTGCCAAGTTTCATTTGGGGGAATTAAATTCAGCTCTTTCCTCAAATTCTTGTAAGACATTCCATGCTTCTTTCCTCTCTAATAACTCAATGCTCAGTGGGATTTTCTTCTAGTATATCTTGGTTTATTTTCCCCCCTTTATTCTTCCCAGTCTCCCCTAGAACCTCCACATGGCAGTATGCATTTCTTGGATCTATTATTCATATCTCTCAAGATTTCTTTGAGTTTTCATCTCTGTCCAATAGTGGTCTTCTGGGCAACCCTGCTGGATCTTCCAGATTACGATTTGGTGGGGTTCTGTTCATAATGTTGCCCAAACAAGGACACTTTTGAGAATGAAGAGAAAGGCAGCAAAAATAATTATGAGGCCTCCACTGATCTTTGTCAGGCATTATCTGGCTTTCTTGGAAAACCGGGGCATGCAATGACCCCTCTCTTCAGTTTTTCTTTTGAACTAAAAAAAATTTAGGGGAGGGCATATATTTTGTTGAGTGAGTTTACTCTTTTTTCTTTTCAATTAAGCTTTTAATTTTAATTCTAGTAGAGTTAACATGCAGTGTTATATTAGCTTCAGGTGTACAACATGGTGATTCAGCAATTCTCTACATGATTCAGTGCTCATCAAGAGAAGTGCACTCTTGGGGCGCCTGGGTGGCTCAGTCGTTAAGCATCTGCCTTCAGCTCAGGTCATGATCCCAGGGTCCTGGGATCGAGCCCCACATCCGGCTCCCTGCTCCGCGGGAAGCCTGCTTTTCCCTCTCCCACTCCCCCTGCTTGTGTTCCCTCTCTCTCTGTGTCTGTCAAATAAATAAATAAAATCTTAAAAAAAAAAAAAAAAGAGAGAGAAGTGCACTCTTAATTCCCTTCACCTATTTCCCCTATCCCCCCACCACCTCCTCTCTGGTGACCCTCAGGTGTGTTCTCTGTAGTTAAGAGTTTGTTTCTTGGTTTGTCTCTTATTTTCATTTTGTCTCTTTCATTTGTCTTGTTTCTTATATTCCACATAGGAGTGAAATCATATATTTGTCTTTCTTTGACAGTACTCTCTAGATCCATCCATGTTGTGGCAAATGGCAAGATTTCATTCTTTTTCATTCTTTAATATTCCACTGTATATCCACCACATCTTCTTTATCCATTCATCTGTCCTTGGACACTCGGACTGCTTCTATAATTCGGTGATCGTAAGTAATGCTACAATAAACATAGGGGTGCATGTATCCTTTCAATTTAGTGTTTTCATATTCTTTGGGTAAATACCAAGAAGTGGAATTACTGGATCATATGGTAATTCTATTTTTAATTTTTGGAGGAACCTCCATACTGTTTTCCACAGTGGCTGCATCACTTTGCATTCCCACCAAGAGTGCATGAGCGTTCCTTTTTCTCCTCATCCTTGCCAACACCTGTTGTTTATGTTTTTGATTTTAGCCATTCTGACCGGTGTGAGGTGATGCCTCATTGTAATTTTGATTTGCATTTCCCTGATGAAGAGTGATGTTGAGCATCTTCCCATGTGTGTTGGCCATCTGGATGTCTTCTTTGGAGAAATGTCTGCTCATGTCTTCTGCCCATTTTTTAACTGGGTTGTTTTTTGGATGTTTAGTTGTATCAGTTCTTTACATATTTTGGATACTAGCCCTTTATTGGACAGGTCATTTGCGAACATCTTCCATTCCCGTAGGTTGTCTTTTAGTTTTGTTGATTGTTTTTACTTTTTTTTTTTTTTTTTTTGTAGTCACATTCTTCATCAATCACACTACATATCCCAGGCTTTGGCTTTCACTCTCAATGTGATCTATTTACTTTCTAAAAATTCTTCATTGTTCTGTCTGCTGGTGGCCCCCTTCTTGGTGACCCAGTGGTGCCATTTATTTTTTAATTTTGTGTTTCTTTTACCATTTAGTGTGGAAAAGAGAGAAACATATGTGGTCGGGAAGCCATTCTGAAGAAAAATACACTTTAGGGAATGTGATGTGGTGGTCCCAAGCAAAGTGGCTGGTTGGAGGGAGAGCCTGAAGGAAACCTGATGGGTACAGGCTCTTAACTCGCTGGAGTTGGGCCAGTGGGCATGAAAGGAGTATGTGGATCATAGAGCTGTTATAATTGCACTGAATGGTATTGTTTATTGTCAATCGACATTTCAAAGAGGATATTTTCAGGAAAGACTTTCCATTTTGCAGAAAGTACCCTGTCACCCGGTACTCGCACAGGTCAGACACTTGCCTGGTGATGCAGAAGGGGTCAGCTGGGAAAGTGCGAAGTTTCTTTCCCAAGGGAGATACTTGTTTGGCTATAAAGGAGCAACAGGGCTCCAACTGAGTGATTTGCTTGGAGTCTGGCAGCATTTACTGATGAGTTTAACATCTTCCAAAGTATTCATGTATATTATACTAATGATATAACCGGCCCTGAGAATCTCTTCCCTTGTTCTTGGTATCACAGCCTCAAAGGGAGTAGCTCCAAATGTTTGAGAGATTGATCAGATGTTCTTCCTCACAAACACACTAGCAATGCTCCAAGGAGTCTGAAACTTGGTTCCAAACATTCACTTGGACAAACTCAAAATTAAAAAGGGCAGCCCAGGTTAATGCCTTGGAAACTTGGTCTAAGAGATGTCTAGAGGATTAGGTAGCTTGTAGAAGCAAACCATGTGCTTTTCCCTTTCAAAATCTTGTTGTAGGGGACTGATATCACCCTATATGTTTGAACCTAATAATACAGTTTTGTCAATGAGGATGCAGATTATTATTTTTCTAGCTCTGGCCCCATTATATATAATTATTTGAAATAATTTCAGTGGAAGACAATATTTAATGCTTACACTGGGCCAGGCTGTAAGAGGGCGCACCTGCTTAGACATGCACTGGAGGACTGGGTGTGAACCAGCATTAGCTCTGGGCCACTTTGGAGGGGTCTGGAGCTATCGTCTCCTCATTCCAAAAGATGTATGACTAATAGCTGTCCTTCAGTCAGAAACCTTGGGCAACAACATTCCCTCAGGAAAATTTCTCTAGTGGTGTCAAGATCAGTAACCATTTCTATTCCTTCCAGTAACAGATATGTGGTGCGTGGGCACCACCTCCTCCCTCACTGCTAAGTGTGGCAGACATGACCAACCAATCGCTCACGACGTTCTTCCTCACTGAGCCTGGACTTGGCCAAAACATCTTATCTATAGCACTGTAGTCAGTGACTTTCAGTGAAGTGAGGTTGGTCTGCAAGGCCAACACCTCTTTCTCATCCCTGCCATTCATGGCTTCGTTCTGACTAAAACTCAGGAAGAACTAACATAACATAACACCTCAGTGTGCATTTCTCCCTCAGTTACATTCCCCGAGGTCAGGATGTGGCCAGGGTGGCTGGGAGTACTGGGCATCTGAGGGAGTAAAGGCAGAGAGAAGAAATGGCACACAGAGAGAAATTACCCAGTGCTGAAGAAAGAAAGAACATCTGGTTCCTTCCTAAGTTCTGCCAAGAACCAGCTGTGGAGGGCCCCTTTGGCATATGTACTCTGGAAGCCACCAGGTTCTTCAGCTCCATGCTTACAGAGGGGTGACTTAAGGTTCTGTGGCTCTGGCAACCACAGTCACTTTTGGAAGCTTCTACCCTGCGAGTGTAAGGGCAGAACCAGGGCTTCCAGCACCACCTGATGAGGTATCAGATGGCCACTCACATTTGGAAACACTGAGTAAGGGACTTGCTTTGTTAATTTCACAGACGTTAACCATCTGTAGCGTCAGCCCCACCTTCCAGATGCTGAGTCAGGAACTGGCGGACATCTAAGACACTCTTCATTGATTACTAAGATGATGATGATGATGATGGTGACCGTGATCACAACAGTATTAGCTGTCATTTACTACACATTTACTGTGTATTAGACACCATGCTAAGTCCTCCATGTGCGTTGTTATCTCCATCAACCCTGACAATAACCTTGTGGGTACTGTTGTTGCCCCAGTTTTCAGGACGAGTAAATGGAGAGTCTAGCAAGGCTAGCCAACGTGCCCAAGTCACAAAGCTAGTGAGTGGAGGAGCCCAACTTCTAGCCAGCTCTCTCCGATTCCATCCTTCATTGCTCTCCATTTCTGCGATTTCTCTCTCTCCATGGCAGCGACAGAGATGATAGAGCCCCGAGCATTTAATAGTAAGAACAGTCATCTGGATAGAGTCACTCGCTTTATTTTAAGCTTACGTCATTGTATTTTGTTTCAATTTGACTTCAAGATGGAGAAGTTTGTCTTGATAAATTGAGTTGCTGAATCTATGACCAAACATCTCAACCACTGGCAAGTGGCTCCTAAATCACAACTTGACACGGAAGAGAGGTGAAGGCCAGGACCGCAGCAGGATTCACAACACAGGTTGTTCTGTTCTCAACTCGCAACAGGAAGAAAAGCTAGAGTTCCAAATTGGGTTCCATGAAAAAGAAATTTATTAATTTTTAAAAACATGAAACTGTTTTGGTATGAAATAGCAAACGCTGTTTAATGCACAGGTCCCATTTTCCTGGTGGAATTCAGTCGTTTCTTAGAGATAGGACTGACTGAGTCCTTCTGACAAACTTGAAGGAAAATGAATCATGCTCTTGGGATTCAGTTTGAAGAGAAAAATCCAATTCTCTAAACAGAGCTATGATTGCAAAACTCAAATTATGTAAACGGGGTGCTCTGATTCAGTGGCTCATGGTTGACTTCAGCTGGGGAGGAGAAAACCCTAACTACTTTTCAAAGCACCGTGTGACGTGAGCATTCATTTTGCTTTCTGACATGGAAGAAGAATTTCTGGAAAAAATGTACGCTTCTGCTAACATGCCAGCATTATCTTCTGAATCTTCTAACATGGGTTAGATCCCATTGCTTTCCTCAGCGGCTCCTCTCATTCATTCTAGAAAGTGGCACAGCCATTAGGAACAGTCTCTATCACCAAGTCTAATGTGGCTGCCCTTAAATGTGTGTCCCCGAGAAAAACAGCAACAGGGTTTCTTTCCTCTCTTATACAAGAAGGTGATTTGAGTCACACAAGGGAGGTGTCGTGGGTTAACTGTGTCCCCCTAAAAGAGATGTTGCAGTCCTAACCCCAGTACCTGTGAATGTGACCTTATCTGGAAATAGGGCCTTTGTAAATGTAATCAGGTTAAGATGAAGTTGACTGGAGTGGGGTGGGTCCTTACCCATGGTTGGTGTCCTTACAAGGAGAGGGAAATTGGGGTCCAGGGACACAGGAAGAAGACCACATGCCTCTGGAGGCAGAGATTCGGGTGGTGCATCTACAAGCCAGGATCACCAAGGATTTCTGGCAGCAATGAGAAGCTAGGGAGAGGCACAGAACAGGTCCCTTCTTGGAGCCTCCAGCAGGGTTAACCATGCAGACAACTTGCTTTCAGACTTCTGGTCCCTAGAACTGTGAGAGAGTACATTTCTGTTGCTCTAAGCCCACCCAGCTGGTAGTAATGCTACGGCAGCTCCAGGAAACGAATACAGAAAGTGAGTACTTTTTCCCTCAGACATAACACTGGGGTCATCTAAGATGGGAAGGTCATGTCCCAGCTCTGCGGGGGACGCAGCCAGGCTTCTGAGCTGGTGGCCCAGGACAGATGAGGAATCAGCGATAGTTCCCGTCCCACATACTGGTCTGAGCATGAATCCACAGCTATGCCCACGCTGCCTGGGTTAGCTCATCCAAAGGGCTGATAAAAACCAACCCTTACCCAGAGAAAGCTCTGGGGAAGGGATAGGCATTCGCTGAGCCATCAAAGACAAAGTACAGAAGTGTGAGACAATATGTTCAGTGCAGGGAACGCTAAGATCTCTTTGTGTTAGAGTAGAAATTGCAAGGAATCAGAAATGGGAATAGAAACACCAAATATAAGGAATGTGCTTTTCAAACTGTGAAGAGCTGAGCAAATATTAGGTATTTCCATCATCACCCTTCTTAGTGGGTCAGTGAGAAGACAAGTAAGTGTGCAAATCAAAAGCTTATTGATATTTCCTGGAAAATCATTATAAAGTGTTACATCATAACACAGTATTTTGGATGCATCTAGCTTCAATGCCAGACCCTAGAGATCTGGAAAGAAATCTAAACATCTGTACATTAAATATATGGTTGAATTTCCACAAGGTTCTACAGCATCTGGTTTACAGGCGTTCCTCATGCAAGCATTCAGTGACCATCTGAAACCCATGTCTTATAGACAGAAATACTGGCACACGTAAGAGGGCCTCACTAGGTAAGGAGTGGACGTAAGCATTGCAAACGTGAGTCTTTCCTCACCTACACTATTTTAATCTATCGTGTGCAAAAGTATAAAAAGAACGTATGCCTCTTAAAATTTTTACATCATAAAAATTAAGAATTTAAGAATTACAGGGGTGCCTGGGTGGCTCGGTTGGTTAAGCACCTGCCTTTGGCTCAGGTCATGATCTCGGGGTCCTGGGATGGAGCCAGAGTTCGGAGGGAGGGGTCCCTGCTCAGTGGGGAGCCTGCTTCTCCCTCCACCCCCTCCACCTGTGTGCATGCGTGCTCTCTAATAAATAAAATCTTAAAAAATTATACGGAAATACAGAAATGACAAGCCTCGAGAAAGCACAGACTATAAACTTTAAGAAGTGTTGGAGAAGACAGCACAGGATGATGAGACTAAGTTAGTGTGATGATGAGGGAGGAGATCACCGCATGCCAGGGGAAGGACCACACGCCAAAGGGCGAGTTACACAGCCGCACTCCCTGCAGACAACTGACGGTGCCAGTCAGCTGGGATCCAGTTACCACGCCAAGCACCGTCCTGTAAGTTAAGGGGACAGGGCCACAGCAGATGAACTCACCAAAACCCCTCATAATGGAAGGTGCATAGACAGGCAGAGGCGTTTATATGGGGGTGTTGCAATTTTGCGACCTTGCAGCTGCTCGCATGATCCCCAACCCCGCCGACCCCCCCGCGTGACGGCCCGAGGCTGCGCTGAGTGGGCATCTGTCTTGGCTGGTTGCTGTCCACCCTGTCCTGGTTCTAAATCCTTGGGCTACCACCTCCTCCGCTGTCCATACTGAACCGTTCACAGCTCCCTGTGGACGGGCTGAGCAGCTGTGAACGTGAAGCATTCCCCGATCTCCCCTCCCCTAATTCACAGAGAATCCACTAATGTCATCATGTTTTTCTTCAGCCCAAATGGGGAGGATTCTTTGTTGGTGGTGCTGTTCTGGCTGTGTCTCAGAGGCCACGTTAATCTACCCAGTGCTGCAGGAGCAGAGAAGGAAAGCCTCTCGAGCCGGGGGTGGGGACATTATTTTGGTTCAGAGGCTTATAGGAGTCTCCAGAGTAGCTTTGGGGTGTGAAAGAAATACACAGAGGACGAAGTTTAATGAATGCTACTGTGGGCTACACATATGGGCCTACTTTAATCTCTGCTGAGAAACATGGGGGTAAATAGAATTATTGAACTTAATTTTGGTTGTTAAATGGGACTTCTTAAATGCAAGCCTCTGCTGGACAGGTGGGGGCTCCCAGGCTGAGTGGGGGGATCCTCCATACAAGTCAGCACTCCGCTGGACGGATGGGGGCTCCCAGGCTGTGGGGGACCTGCCGTGTGATCTCAGCACTTCTGGACGGATGGGGGCCCCCAGGCCTAGTGGGGACCCTCCACATGATCTCTAAGCCCTTATGGTTGGATCTAGGCTCACAGGCTGGGGGTGGGGTGGGCACCCTCCATGCGATCTCAGTGCTCAGCTGGACAGATGGGGGCTCCCAGGCTGTGAGGGGACCCTCCACGTGATCTCAGTGCACCCCCATGCCCCTCTCATGCTGCACCCTCCCCACTACACTGCACTTCACACTCTGAATCCCACCCTCGCCTTCATTTGAGGTGCCACCTCATCCGTGAGCCTACCCTTGCTTCTTCGTCCCCAACACAACCCCCAAGCAATCAGACTCTTGGACAGCGTAATCACTCTCTTTGGGAGCTTCACCCCGTGGCAATTACCAGCAATGCTGGTGGGGGACACCGGAGGCAGGATCCGGATTGGCTCTCACGGCCGCTAAGTCCCCCTCACCCCGCCCGGGGCCCGAGGGTTCGCTGCTGTAGGCTTTGTACACTTAAGTCTTTTTAGAAAATCCCTTTTTAAAAATGAGGTTTTGATTAGGTTTTGGGGGCAAGGTTAATTTGGGAATTCGAGTTACTTTAGCCAGAAAATAGGTTAATATAAAAAAAAAATTTACAGAGAAATTTTGTAGACAAGGGGCTAGTTTATGCTAATGTTAACATAAGGCAACACACTAAATATTTAAATGGATTTTAAATGACGGATCCTTGTCTGGGACGTTCTTTTTTAAGTTCACTTCGATCTCTCCCTTCTGCATTTTGTTAGGATGCTTCTCCTCCTGGAGACGAGACTACGGATGTCTGATTTCGTGGCTCCAGTCAGGCTGCTGTCTCAGGTCCTGGCGGGCCGGCTTGCCATTTTCCCATCTCTGCCACATAAACCTCCACATTTGTCCAAGTTGTAAGCTCCTAAAGATCCTGCCATGGGGCGGTAGGAGTTGCTGGCCTGGCAACCAGGAGACCTTGATACACCCGACTTCCCGTGGAGTTTGGTAATAACCTTCGAGGGGCCAAGGTGGGGCTAAAGTTGTATTTCAGAGGCCCCCCCGCGACACCATTTGTCTCCCATTATCTTGGGAGAATGTCTGGGGCTGAGCCTGTGGTGGCCAGGGGGCTGAGTTGTCCTGTTGTATGGCTTCTCAAGACTTTGGAAGACACTCATAAAAAGAGGGTGAGGGCGCGGGGGTGGCTCAGTTGGTTAAGCGACTGCCTTCGGCTCAGGTCATGATCCTGGAGTCCCGGGATCGAGTCCCGCATCGGGCTCCCTGCTCCGCGGGGAGCCTGCTTCTCCCTCTGACCCTCCCCACTCTCATGTGCTCTCTGTCTCTCTCATTCTCTCTGTCTCAAATAAATAAATAAAATTAAAAAAAAAAAAAAGAGGGTGAGGTCGTGCCCTGGTGAGCACCTGGCAGAGGCTAACGAGACCGTGCTCCAGCAAAAATTCTCCATTCTCCACCCACAACTCGCAGGACTGAATTGCTTCCGGCCTGGTCAGTCCCATCTGCGGCATGGTCTCATCCTATGAGGCAATCTCAGTGGCTCTTCTTTGACATATACTTTGTAACAACCATGTTGATTAGCACTTACCTTTCATGGGTTCATACCTTATCTTTCTAGCATAGGAGAACAAGATGCAAAGATACTGGTTTGTCCACTGTGGGACATGGCTACCATTCTGTGTATGCTGACCGGTGTGATTGGGAACTTTCTGGGATGAATCATCCGTGAATTAGGTCACAGGAGAATAATTTTTTTCCTGTCTGAGACTGTTTTCTATCACCTCCATCCTTAAATATGCTTGAGAAGTTGATCTTTGAAATTCCTTTATTACCTTTCTACATGGCCTGCGTTCATCAAGGTGTGAGATACTCACTCACCCACTTCCCAGGACTGTTTGTGGAAAATGCTGATGAACTTTGGGATTAACAGCGTGCAAACACTGGGATGGGCTGTAAACCATGAGGGAAGGTGTAAGACCCACCGAGGGTTGGTGCCGAGACCTGCGGGTGGGAGTCCGGACCGGCGTCCGGGCAGAACCCCCTGCTCTGGGACACGCTTCCACCGCTGGCCAACACTGCACCTGCTGGCGGCCCCCCATACCAGCGACCGGGCAGGACTCCCTCCTCCCCGTTCTGGGACCGGCTCCCACCGCCGCCGCCTCCCCTGCCCACCATCGGCGTGCGGGCCTTCCGCGCCCCGGCTTACCTTCACACTTGAGCAGGAAGAAGTCGGCGCTGTGGCTGAAGGACGCGCTGAAGTACGTGCAGTTCTCCACCAGGTCACAGGACAGGCACTGCCTGTTGAAGGTGCCCACCGTGCTGGCGCTGGAGGAGCACAGACAGCGGGCCGTGAGCCCCGGCGGCGGGAACCAGGCGCCACGGACAAGGTGCAGACCCCCAGCCCCGCTGCAGTGCTCCCCACGCGCTCCGGAGTCCCTGACGCTGCGCCTGCGCGCTGGGCCTCTGCATCGTCTCCCTGGGAACGCCCCGGAACACTCCGGAACACTCCGCCCTGCGTCCAGCTTCCTGCCCGGCGGGCGCCCCAAATCCGAAGAGCTCAGCTCGCAGCACTTCTGCTCTCCGGGGGCGCGCTCTCCGCTGCGCACTGGGTCACCCGCGCGTTCATCAGGCCCGTGCGCCCCCACTGTGGGGGGGGCACAGTGCTCGGCCCCAGGCCCTTTGGAGAGGAGGAGATGGCTTTCCAGATCTCTGGATTGTCTCCGAGGGCCTAGCGCTGGCGCACGGCACGTCAGGAACCCCCGGGAACCCCAGAGACGCGGGCTGAATTGAACTCTGGCCGTTCCGAGCGGGATCTCCCGCAGAGTCGCACCGAGAGCTGGTGCTCCTCACTCGGTGGGGCCGGGGGAGCAGGAACCCCGGGACCCCGCTCAGCAAGCACAATTTCACGTCAGGAAGTCCTGAAATGTGTTTCCAAAAATGAAGATACCGAGGAGTCACTGCGCACACCTGGAGGGAGTTCCTGCCTGAGCATCTTGCAGGGGAAGGGTCAACTCTGACCCCAGGCCCCACCGGAAACCTGCCTGCAGGGGTTGATCCTTCGTGCCAGACAGAAGAGGGCCTTCTAGCCTATGTATAAGGTCGAGGAGAAGGTAGGCGGTCTGCCTTGATCACCTTCCATCCTGTGGGGGACGGGACTGATCTAAGTTATCCTGGCAGACACGCAGGGCTACACGGAGAAGCCTGCCTGTGACCCATGGGTTTGCCAGTTTTCCTCCCTCCAAAAGGATTCCCCTGAGCCCGGCTTTAACTCTCAGCATATGCACCCGCGGGTGGGAGGGGCTGCTGGTCCACCTGATGGGCTTCTCCAGTGTCCCCGCCATGAGGAGGGAAGCCAGACTTTGGCTCCATCCAGACCGTGAGTCACCCTCTCTGGCCCTCAGGTCCACAAGGGGCGGCTGGTGTGCATGTAGGCCACCACCCACCCGCTGCTACCTCCTTCTAGTCTGGAAAACATCGAGCAAGTAAAAGTTGCCCTATTTCCACCTCTGGTGACCCCGTCGCAGAGCCCGACACCTGCTCTGGGGAGAACAGTCACTGGGGCAACACTGAAGAGGGACCAACCCTGGGAGAAGTCTCCTTTCCAGGATTCGGATGTCACCCCCTCTGCCTTCTCTGAGGTTACGGAACTGACCGGGGTCACAGCGGGTCGGCCACTATGCGGGGTCGGTAGAGCTGGCCTCCAGCAAACACCCTACCAGACCTGCCTCCGACCAAACCCACTGAGAACGAGCGCCCCAAAATCATTCTTGAACAACAGTGAGAAGGAAAGACCGTCGGTTATCAACATGAGAAAGTGAGTCGGGGGAGCTCGTTTGACAGAAGCAGAAAAAGAAAAGCTTCACATGCGGTGGTCTCCGCAATTCTTGCTCACAGTCTCTGGACGTTACAGGGTTGCCCTGTGGGGGGTTTGCCTGGCGCCTCCCCTGGTGCCCTGCGGCCAAGCCGAGGACCTCCTGGGTCAGTGCCCACGCACCTGTAGAGCTGTCTCCTCCTCGGCAGGTCTTCTGTGCTCAGGAAGTAGCTGCAAAGACCAGCAGGTGCACAGGGATCAGTGGGCTCCAGGGCAGGCTTGCCTTCCACCGCCAGGCTCTGCCTGTGCTTCCCGGGGACTTCTGTCGGTGCATGGGGACAGGCCCGACTCTCCTGCTCAGGCCCAGCCCCGCGTGTGCAGGCGGGGAAAGCCACAAGCCACACACCTGGGGGCGGGGGCAGGGGTGCGGGCTGTGCCGGGGGTGAGGATGGTGACGCGTGTTCCTGGACTCAGATGCAGGAATTTCTCTACAAGATTGTTAGCCTCCTGGAGGGGCAGGACCCAGCCAGGTAATCTCAAAGCCTGAGGCAACGACGCCGGAGGAGTGGTGTTCACCTGCCACGTGGAGCGTGGGCGGGACCTGGACTCTGGTCACAGGATCAGGGAGGAGGAGTGGCATCCCGGCCTGGCCTCCGCCATCTGAGCTGCGCCCTAGCTCCCCCGTTACCGTCTGAATAATCGGAATCACCTGGGGTCAGTGACTTAACTTCTCATTGTTTCTGCTTGCTTGTTTTTGGACAGGGGAGCCTGTAACGGAGCCCGTAGGACCGCTGTGCGGAACGAGAGGATGGTCCCGGGGCACTTTGCGCGCCGCCTGGAACTCGCAAATGGCACACGGCAGGCCTGCTGCGACCGCCACCCATTTCTCCCCGCAGGTCTGGCCGCTCAGCTCCCCCTGCTCAGTGTCTTGCAACTTTGGAAGTGGGGCCCTCGAGACACTGGACCTAGGGAGTCCCGTGTGACTGAAAGGAAGGGCCCGTCTTGCAGCGCTGGCCCGGGCCCTGGGGCTGGAGGCCTGCCCACTGCCGCGGCCGGCCCTACTCACATCTTATTCCGCTTCTCGTCGTAGGCCAGGATCTTGGTCACGTCCCAGTCCCCGGAGGTGATGGACTGTATGTTGTCATTACTGCTGTTAGGCTGGAGCACCAGACGGTACATGGGGGAGCTGGCGAGCCCCACCCGCGCCTTGTTCCTAACCCAGGAGCCCCGCACCACGGGGGGTGCCGTGGGGGTGCCGTCTGCCCCCCGCCTGGGGCTAGCCCATCCACCGAGCCTCCGCTCACCACCACCCCGGGCCCCAGCCCTCTCCCCTTCTCTGAATGTCAGCAACACAGGGACTGGCAGAGTCCACGTCCATGGAACCCGCCACCCACTCCCCCGACGGCCAGTGCCTCCAGCTGCAGCACACGTGTCTCCTGAGACACGAATGCTGCGTAGGCGGCCGATGCCGTTCTTTACAATGTGTGATCCCGCTACTGGAGTCTCTGCCATAGGGAGACTGGGAGGGAGGAAAGAGAGAAATGTGGGGAAGGGAATGAAACGGGGCAAGGAAACGGAGGAGAAAGGAAGTGGGGAGGGAGGGAGGGAGGAAGGGAGGAGACATGTCTGCCATTCTCTGCCATCATGTACAAGGATGGCTTGAAACCGTTTTACGGAGTGTTGCACTCTCTCGCCCTGAGTGCCTCACAGAGTAGAATAATTATGACAATAAACTGGAAGGGAGGGATGCATGACCCTCTCGGCAGGAACGGTGTGATCTGGAATGGGGCGTGGAGGGGCTGGTGTGAGGCACAGGCCCTCCATGCTGGATGGCAGGTGCTGGGGGGGCAGGTGGGAATCGGATGCTGAGTAAGTCACGTGGGGCCCGTGGGGGTCTTGGGAGCAGGGAGAGCCTGTGGGGAGCAGGGGAGTCTGGATGGCAGTGGGGGCCCTGGGACAGAGGGTAAGGGGACAGCCCAGCGGGTGGGGAGGAAGGGTGGCGGGCACAGAATCGTCAATCAAAGCCGTAGACCTGAGTCCTCGGGTCCCATAGTCTCCTGTCACACTGTCAGAAGTGCCATCGTTGAGCGATCTTTGAGCCATAATAGGAAGGGCCAACGCGACCCACTGCTCTGAGCAGGACCCCTGGACTTTGTGAGCCCCATTCTGCCCCACCTTCAGGAACCTACCTTCCAGTGCCCGAACCTGGGGCTCGCTCCGGGGCCCTTGCAGATGACAAGAGCACACAGAGCGGTCACCACGAGGGGCTGTCACCAGCACAGCAAAGAGTTTTAGAAACGGTCAAGATTACCTGGGATGACGACACGGTGATGTGATAGAATTTTCCTTGTCCCCCCTGTGGGATGGCTCGGACAAAGAAGAACTTTCGGCCATCCTTGGAGAACACTGGTTCTTCATTCTGTGGATGAAAGCAAAGGATGTAGTCTATAAAAAGGCTTCATTTTGAAGAGGTTGACCATGACAAAATACATCTTGAGATCCATTTTCTATGTAATTTCTAATGAGAGATCCAGTGGGAAGAATAAACGGTGGGTGGGGCCTTTCCTCTCCTTGGGACTCACGAGTCAAACCTATCTTCTAGGAGAAGAGGAAGATTGAGGAATTAAGCAGAGACAGAGAAAAACATCCTTTGTTAGAGAAGCATCCATAGAGCGGACTTGTGTGCGCATAGGCTGATGGGACAGAGTCGGCCGTGGGTGCGGGAAGCTCAGTGAAAGCCCAGCGCAGGGCAGGGCAGGACTTCTCGGGGAGGGGAGGGGATTTATCATCCATCGTGAAGAACGTGGTTCTGAACACTCACAAATCTGATTTTGCCTAAACATGAATTCTACACGTTCGGTCCTGTCTTTTGTTCTTTTATTTCATAAAACCTATCTCACACCAAACAGCCCCCCAGAGAGACAAGTAAAAAGAGAAGGACAAATTTCACACATTCTAAGATGCAGGTGCAGGGAACAGTCCTTTCAGGGACCTCTAACACACACAGGCGTGTGCTGGGATCCGCCACCACTTTTCCCTGGAAAGAAATCAGCATTCCCAGCTCTCCCCGGGGGAAGGAAGTCCAGGCTGGATTCAAAGCCGAGACCTGCAGCACGTTGCCCTCATCTCTGCGTGGCCCCCCAATGCTGAGCAGTCACAGCTCAGCCCCGCCGGCCCCAGGGTCCGGCTAACCCTCGATGGGGAAAAGGCATTTGTTACGGCGGCACCTCGGCATCTCTGGAGCTCCAGCCTGGAAGTTTCCATCCGTGAACACCAATTAGTTGGCTACGATACATATTTTCTGATTCAAGGAGCTCCACGCTAATGCGGGCTGAGAACAAATGGTAAATAAGCCCCAGTTGGTAACAGGAGCACACATTTCCCTGCAATGAGTGAATGCGTACCCGCAAATGCGATGCGCCCAGAGAAATAAACTAACGTGATTAAAATGACATTTAATCTTCATGAATATTTGCAATAAAATGAAACCTTTAATCTGCAAATATTTATTTTTCTATTTAGAGCTGGCAGCGTGGTATTTAAAAGCAGAGGGAATGGGAAAGCGAGAGGTGACTTTGGCTTTTTAAATGTCCTTCTATTTGCCAACTGTGGGACGGATACTGCAATATTGCCTCGGTTTTCTGGGGGAAATGTTTGCACTTTTGGCAGAGAAAAATACTCTGAATGAAGGTAATAAATAATTAATTTTGGCCAGATGCTTTGCTGTTACACTGAAAAGGCCCTCATCATTTTGATGTCATCTTTACACTGACGAGGGAGGGCTCTGCACCAGCCCCGAGCCTCTCGGAGACCTGGTTTCTTGGGCAGTAAATGTATTCTCAGTGAGAAAGCGCAATGGTTTTTGAGGAGGGGATCCAGATGTTGATCCTGCTTCTGACTCTCCTGGGTTTTGGGGGAAGCGTTTTAGTCTCTCTGCGTTAACAGGGAGTCTCTTGTGCACCAGGCCTAAGTCTCTCCACGCCACTCGCAGCAGATCAGTGAAGAAGGAGATTCGTCGTGAGTTATCTGTATCGTGTTTGCCAATTCCTTCCAGAGAGTGGTTCAGATACACTCACCTTGCCCAACCTCCCAGCCTGGATTCTGAAATCACAAAACCAAAATTCTGGTAAAAGAAGAAAGACTGTCAGATGCTGGCCCATAGGCCAACCCTTCAACCAGAGGATGGGTTCTGGGACTCTACACTAAATCCCCATGGATCTGCATCAGGATGACACTGCAAGGTCATGGCTGGTGGTGATGGAATATGTGTGTGGGGGGGGGGCGGGGGGGCTGCCTATTCTTCTGGAATATTCCTAGAAGAGAGAGAACTGGGTAGACCTCCACCTGTGGGACACACACACACTCGTCTCCTTTTGTTGGCTCATGGAGATCCCCGTGGGGTCCATGCAGCAGCCTCGGGAAGGACAGGGGAGGAAAAGAGAGGGGATGGAGGCTCAGGTCTGCTCCAGCCCACCCCTGTTTGCCTGGCAGCCAGGGATCAGAAGACCGTTGATCCAAGCAGACTGGGTCTCCCGAGGTCGATGGGACGTCCCACACTGTTCTCTCCAGGATACGGTGCCCTGCTCGGTGAACAGACAGCTGTCAGCCTTGAACACATTCCTAACTCACCCTCCAGAACCTCATGGTATCTTGAGGGATTCAGAAAGGCTACAGATTGAAAGCCAGGGTCCATCAATTCCTTTAGGAAACATCTCTTTGAAAGGAATGTCATGAGAAACTGTTGAAACTGGATTTTCCTACTGCCCCCAGAGCTGTGTGTTAGTGATGCCTGAGGCATGGTACCCACAGAAATCAGGGCCTCCCCACGCTCGCCGGACCAGACCCAGGGATGCACCAGCTTGGAGGAAGCGATTCCTTTATGGGATGTGCCATCTTCCACTCAAAACGGCATGACGTGGTTTCCAATGGCTGTTTTAAAAACGTTAGCTGTTTGCTCAGTAAGTGCCTTAAAGTCTACATTTTAGAAGTGCAATTCTTCATGCTACTTTTTAAGTGCTGACTTGATTTTGCTTGGGAAGATCTGGTTTCCTAAGTCACATCCGGGCTGTCTGTCTGGAGCGTGGATGGTGTTCCCAGGTGGCCACAAGACGCCATGTTGATAAATACAGAAACATCCCAGAGCTGACGGTGTCCCTGCAGCGCTGATGAAGAGGACAGCAAAGCGGCCCAGCCCTGCAGCCTCAGGACCACGAGGACCAGCCGGGATGGTGGGAGGACAGGGAAGGTGCCGTGCACCGAGCAGCGCCCCCACTCCCGGAGAATAACACACCGCTGGGCTGCAGCGAGGAGCCCCTCGCTCGCCCCCTCCTACTCAGATACAGAAGCTGCTCCCGACTCCAGGGGGTCCTGGCGCTGCCCCCCAGGTCACACTCTGTTTCCCTGCTCCAGCCCCGCTGACCGCTAACACTTGAACACATTTCCTACATATCTTAGGATTACTTCCGTTCGCCACACGTTGGACTCATGTGCGCCTCTCATCTCCCTTTCTACCCTGTGACTCTTTGAGAACTGCTCTAGTGGATTCATTTTTTAAAAAAGGTATTGGGGTGAAATTCACATAAAACAAAACATTTTAATAAAAGTGAGTAATTTAGTGGCACCTAGTACATTCACGAGGTCGTGCGACCAGCACCTCTCTGGTTGCACATTTCCATCCCCTGGGATAGAACCCCAGGCCCTTGAAACTGTTCATCCCTGTGCCCCTCCCCAGCCCTGGCAGCCAGCAACAGCTCTGTCTGTGAACTCATCTATTCCTGACATTTCATGTTCACGGGATCACACGAAGGTGGCCCTTTTGTCCAGCTCCTGTCCCTCCATGAATATTCTTAGCTGCACTGCTCACGATGGCCAAACAGCAGAGACAACCCAAGTGCCCATCAACAGATAAGCCAACTGTGGTCTATCCGTACAACGGAGCGTCATTGAGCCGAGAAAAGGAAGGGTGTTCTCGAACTTGCTAGCCAGGGGCTCAGGAGAAGAGCCTGATGGTAGTGTGGTGCCTGGTATGATCCGTAAGCACTGGTTGATCAGACGACCAGATAGATAATGCATTCTCTTCTGATTCTTTCACGTCAACCTCCCTGACGTTCTGTCTGATGCATGTATATTTGATATCTGTGCTCGTGTCACGAGTCCAGGGGGCCTTTGGGAACTTCCCAGCTCCCGCCGCAGGGTTCTCAAGCCCTTGCCTGTCCTTGGTATCTTCTCGGCTTGGACTTGGCACCCAGACTTACACGCAGGGAACAGAAGTGGGCACTTGGGCTAGTCCTCTTTCAGGTAAGACTGGCGAGGAGGAGTCTGGAAAGCAGCCGTGCCCACTTACAAGGCTGCCCCCCAGATTTAGTGAAGGGAGGTGGGGACCAACCGCCATTCCACATGGAGGAGGTGTCACCAGCAGTCCCTGACCCCGGTCGATCACGTCAGTAAGATGGACGCCTGTGCCCGCTCCACCACGATTCCTGACCCTCCCCACCAATCCTCAGGCAGTTTTCATCCCAGGAGGCTGGACAGCAAGGAGGGAAACTTCTCAAACGTTCTCCCCTGTTCTTTGCTGGGATGTGCAGAGCGATGAGGACAGAAAACAGCAGTGCTGAGAGCTTTGCTGTATTGGGGCAGTTTGACCTGTTTTGTTGGGGCAGAGGGTGTCCCCGTCAGCCTCGCCCGACCTCCTCGAATCTCAAGCCCCCAGAGCCTGGCTAACGCGCATTTCTGACCCGCGTCGGGACGGGACACCCAGGGGTGGCTCTGAGGCCAGCTCCCCAGGAAGGCTCAGGCCACACGGCAGCGGGGTCGGCCTCGCACGGGACACCCCGAGAGCACGCGGAGAGAAACGGACCACAAGCAGTCTCCTTCCCTCTGGCCGCGGTAGAGCAGACTGGGCAACTTCTCTGGACTCGGCACAATTCTCCCAAAGGCCGGCCCTCTAACTGAGCCCTGAGATCTCCCCACGGAAGATGTCACGACTATCTCCCGTGGCTCTGTGCTTCTCCGGTGGTGCTCGAGGCCACGGGGAGCAAGGGCAAGATGGGCTGAGCCGCCCGCCGCCCCCCCGGCGCAGGAAGCTGTGCGGCTCCGTGGGGCCGTGAAAACCCGGGAAGCCAGCGCGCTGGCGCACCTGGTGGCTGGCGCGGGCGGAGAGCGTGGGGACTCAGGCGTGGGGGAGTTACCTGTCTGTGGAGCCAGGCTTCGCTTTCATCCTCGTGTTTCTGAAATGAGATACAAGCATTAGAGAAAAGGATTGCGTTTGCATGTTTCGTGTCTGTGAGCAGCAGTGCTTGAAGCCCCTCCACGGTGGCCGCGCAAGCAGACGGGGCTGTGGCCCGGGCAGGCGGCGTCCCGGCTCTCCGCCGTGTCCCCGCTGCGGCTCGCAGCCCCGCACACGTGTCCCCGGACCAGGCAAACGCCACTCGCCCCAGCAACGGGGACGTGTCCATGGCGGGCAGACGTCTTGGAAGACGGTGCACGCCTGCCCCTGGGGCCCTCCCTGTCCACGCAGGGGCCCACTTAAAGGCAAATCTCAGGTGCCACGCTGTTGCAGGGATTTGCGTGTGTGCACGCGTGTGGACATTTCTCACATGTCCAGTTCGCAGCTCTGAAGAACAAGCCTGGTAGCCCAAAACATTAAAAGGACTGAAAATGTATATGAAAAGTCAATCTCCCAGGACCGTGTGGAAAGATGCACAATGGAAGACAAAACGAAACAGAAAACACCAGCATGACGGCTATGCAAGAGGGGGGCCCTGCTCCCGGTGCTGGTCTGGCCTCCAGCTGCTGGGGGTGGGGGGCTGGGGGTTCTTCTGTCCGTGGACCAGCGGCAGGAAGGGGCTACTTTGCTGACATGCACAGGTCGGGGCACAGAAGAGACAAGGTGTGGATAACCAGCAATTCCCAGCTTCCTGGCCGCGTGTCTACTCCTTCCCTTCTTCCCTTCCGTAAGCCCATCAGCATAACCCAGAATCTGCTCTTGATCATATCGAGAAAGAGGCACATCCCTGACCCAGGGGAAGACAGCAGATCCCTGAGCTCACCTCGATGCCGTGCTTGGTGTGGCCAGAGTGGCTTCAAGGCCCCCCAAGCCACAGCAAAGCTGCTCTGCAGACTTGGGGAATAAAAACGTGTGGTCCTAAAAGGAGTTTCTGAAACACCTGCCTGGACTGATTAATGGAGTTTAATTGATTTTTTTTTTTTTAACCTAGCACTAGGAGGTCCGCCTCTTAGGGCTCGACCTGGAGTGCGGAGATCCTGAGCCCACAGGGAGGAGGGTGTGCTTGCTGCAGGCTGGGGGGGCAACGGCGGGGCCGTTCCCTTGCTCTGCCCAGTGGCCAGGCCTTGTTTGGATTTCCATTCTTTCTCGCTTCCTGTGCGTATTTTTCATTTTGTCTTCCCCACGTTCATTTGCCTTCTCTCACTTCACATGGAGTCAGCCTGAGGCCCCTAGAAACACTGCTGGCCTCAGCAGATGCCGGCCCACCCAGGCGCTGACCCACCCAGGCGCGCTCGGCTTGGGTGGGCGGGAGGACAGAGCCAACCAAAGGGGGAGGCCAGGCAGCAGGGCTGGCCCCACCTGGGTCCCAGGGCCTCAGGCCACCCCTTCCCCTCCCTGATGTCCACTGGAAAATGAGGGGAATGCTCGTCGTGAGACAGCAGTGGGCATAGGTAAAGGGGAGTAACACATCCATAGACTGCCGAGGGCGCACAGGTCCCAGGACGGGACTCCTTGGGCCGCTGAGTGGCTCCGCCGTGAGTTTTGCAGCAGTGCACAATTCATCCACAAGGTGGCAGCAAAGCAGAGGCCCGCGGGCAGGCTCCCGCGCAGTCTGCGCGCAGTGAGCGGTGCCCCAGCCCAACCTGCCCCTCCCCATTGCCGCCTCCGCTGCTTCGGGCCATCGGTCCTTGACCCTGCCCCGTACCTTTGTGCAGACCCCAGTGGTGGCGTCGCAGAGGGTGAGGATGGACACGTTCTGCGCCCGGCTCAGCCAGTTGACGGCCACCTTGGTGCTGGTGGCCCACTTCACCATGGTGATGTAGTACTCCCTGAAAACACGCAAACACACGGAATTACTGCTCTTGCCCGCGGACGCCAGCAGCCGGGCACATGCCAGCCCTGGACGCTGGGGCCAGAGGTGGGGGCGCGTCAGGGATGGACCAACCGCGAGGCTCTGGAGTGGGGTTTCCCGACCATGTGCGTTGATGCTGAACTCCGCGGGGAAACTAAGTCCCGAGGCGCGGAAGTGTGGTTCTGTCTGGGCTGCTCCCCGCGTACACAGTGCGCTCGGCCCAACCACCAGCTGCCCGTCTGCCAGAGGGCGGCCGTGCCTCGGTGCTGCCCCGGGGGTTTTGTAAGTCAGCCTGCAGCCCAGGCTGATCTACTGGCTTGATTTTCTTGCCACAGCCCGGGGCAAACGCACACGTCCAGCTCCCTGGAGGCAGCAAGGAGGTCCCAGAGGGGCCGGCGGAGTGAGAACCGGGAGGGCCTTGGGGAGAGAGGCTCTCACAGAGTGTGAGATGCCGGAAAAACACGCGGGCACGCCGAGGAAGGCTCTGTGTCCCTTTCCCTCTGCTGCGAAGGCAGAACACCCAGGGACATTCGCCAGCTAATTAGGGAAATTGGTTCATGGCTCCGGGCATCAGGCAGATTTCGTTTGATACTCTAGATGTCACACACCTGCTTTCACCCAAACCTGCAAATACCACAGTGTTCTAGGCTACCCTGTACTTAGCATGGGGGCACTGGGGCTTCAGGTAAGTAATTCAACCACCCAGAGCCCTTCTAACACGGGATTTCTAGGGGAAAAAAAAAAAAAAAAAAAAAAAAAAATATATATATATATATATATATATACACCTTTAAGAGGAAGAAGAAAATACCAAAAATACAACGGTACAGAAAGACTATCCCTGGGTGAATTCCAAGAATGTTCTAGAGGCCAGCTAACCCTGTTCCGTCACCTACCCCATCTATATCTATAATGAGATCTATTGTTCAGAAGGATTACTTTGTGGTCTTACAAGATCCTTTATCACTAAAGACTGCAGCACATTCTCTAGACAATGACTAGCAAGCTGGAAAGGCACGTGAGTTCGCCCAATGATTACTTTTCAATAGAAAGGCCTAAATCACCAGGTGTTTCAAGTAAGCTTGGGATAAGTAGGAGAGGAGATTAAATTGCTGTGTCCTCTATTTCTCGAATTCACCTGTTAATCAAAACTTTAAATAACCTAAGTCAAGAGCTGACTCAGGCTGTCACCTCCCACGTGGGGGGTGGGGGAGGCCCTGGCTGCCCATCCAAGTCTTGGCCCACCTACTCGGGACGTGGCTGGTGAGGATGTCATTCAGGCATGATCCAACTTTTATGATTTTCAAACTTCTCAATTGCTGTGATTTTTGAAATAGGGCTGGATCTGTTCATACCATCTGCTCAGCAAGCCCCCAGGCCTCGGGGACCTGGGTCCGTGTGTGTACAGGATCTGCCTTCTCACACAACACCGTCAGGCTCCTGCTCTGAAAAGGAGCGTGGCCTCTCAGCAAGTCCTCTGAGGATGCTGCCCTGCCCGAGGGCTCGGAGCCCATTTCTTTGATCGGCTCCCTGAATATTTGTAGGCACAAAAATATTTAGCTTGGCCCTTCAGAATAACTCAGGGTCTGGGCCCAGCCCTTGCTTCATGTATAATACTTCTTATTTTTAAATTACAACATAAACGATCCTTGGGTCCCTGCTCGGTAGATGCTAGAGACTGCTAGCTGGAGGGGCCACGGGGACGGATGCAAGCAAACTCCTGTCTTCCTTGACCGTGGGGCCTGTCGGATGCAGACATTCATATTGAGGGTGTGGTGTGGGAATTCACAGTGATGAGCAAACATATTTCATCTGGATAAAACCAAGGAGGAAAAAGTCAGATCTCGTGGAAGGACTAGTTTTTTGTTTTGTTTTGTTTTGTTTTTTTCCCCACAGCCTTCACACTGGTTAGGGAGGACCCCTTTCTTGGAAACATTCATGAGTCCTATGTGTCTTTCTAGGTTTTATGGTGTTGTTTTGCACAATCTTCATATCGACCAAATAGAAGTCTTTCTTTTACTTTCCTAATTTGTGATCTGAGGCATGCTGTGGAAAAGAAGAAATAATTGCACGACAGATCAGGACAGTTAAACCTGGACCCACTTTGTTTAGTTGTGTGGACCTTGGCGGGGCCCCCGATGAAGGACAGGTGCAGCGCCCACCAGGGGTGGGTGCCCGCGGGCTTTGCTTCTATACCTTACTTCACGTGCAACTTGAATCCTCAGTTCCTCATCTGTGTAATATGAATTTCAAACAAACTGATAGCACCCTTAGAGATTTTATGGTGATGAAATATAATGAACTCTTGAAACAATAAAAATTATTAAGGACTCCATAAAGATGACATAATATATCTCTGTATCAGTAGGTGGCACTGCTTCACTGTTGGGCGGTTACTGGGCCTCCAGCCGTGCTGCCGATGGTCAAAACACTGGTCTCTTTCAGGACCTCACACCGATCTCATTACTCGTACGGCAACATCTCATCTCGAACCAACATTTCCTCATCCCGTGAACTGCATCAATGACTGGGCTTCATGCCAAGTAAGTTCTGGCTATTTAAAAAATCAAGTCAAATTGCAAAGATAAAGCACGGTCAGGGATGGGCGATTTAAAAGGAGCGATGATCTCCAGAGCCTCATAGAGAAGTGACACTGTGGAAAGAAGGACACTCTTCCACTACGTAAGATTTGTATTGACACCATATGTTTGTGGAAAGGAAAATACAAACTTTACCCATTTCTGAAACTTTCCTTAAGAATCCAGGAGTAGATAAGAAAGTTCTCTTGGTTCCTTACACACTTTCCATTTTCTCTAATTTCAAAGCTGTTGGTTACATGCGGGCTACGGGGCTGGGGGCAAGGACCGAGGCCAAGTCTGTCAGGCTACTCCTGGGGAAGGACTGATCAATTGTCCTGTTTCAGTGTTGACTGCACGGACACATGGGGATTTCCAGCACACAGTAACATCCGGTTGGCAAATCTGAGGTAGCCTTTACCAACTTTGTGTCAATTTGCCTCTAAACCACAAAAAAAGACACAAAATCACAATACCCCTAAAAGTGAGTGTTGAAAATCTCCAGCAACCATGACACAGCTGGAGAAGCGTGAAACCATAAAATGGGCGGCCCAGCCCATGCTTCATTCTATGAGGCGAGCAGCAGCCAGGCAGGAGAATATGATTGTCCTCCCCAGGAACTCATCCTTCCTCAGAAACCCTGACCTTGCACCACCCAGAAATTTGGGAAGTCAAACCTTTGCTACCTCAATGTTACAGAGGATCATGATTTTTCATAGATGCCTATTGACTTAGAATGTCAAAAATAAAAAAATTCTAAAGAAGGCGGAAGAAGACGCTCAAGTCTGCCCAGGGAGCACACCAGATGGAGAGCTTAGACTCTGTCTTCCGATTCCATCTGAGAGGTTCAAGCAGCCCCCAAATTTCAGAGTCAAAAATAACCCTCCCGTGGCGTCTGCTACCAGGTGTCAGGCATGCGTGGATGTCTCCTTCCTGGTGTGGAGAACGGCAAAGGTCGTCATACAACACAGATGGAGGGAAGGGGGAATTACGCTGACAACATAAAAGCAGAACATATTGGGGCGCCTGGGTGGCTCAGTCGTTGAGCGTCTGCCTTCGGCTCAGGTCATGATCCCAGGGTCCTGGGATCGAGCCCCACATCGGGCTCTCTGCTCAGCGGGAAGCCTGCTTCTCCCTCTCCCACTCCCCCTGCTTGTGTTCCTGCTCTCGCTATCTCTCTGTCTGTCAAAGAAATAAATAAATAAAATCGTTGAAGAAAAAAAAAAAGCAGAACATAACCCTAAGAATATAAGATGAGATGAAGAGGGGAGATGAAAGACTCTAGGGAAACCAAATCCAAAGGTGAGAGAAATTGGACTCAGAGAAACTGAGGAAAATTTGGGAAGCTCTCCCAGAAGGCAGAGGAAGGCGAAAGGAAGGAACAGGGACTGTCCTCCTGTCCGAGGCCGTCAGAGCTTCCTGCAGAGAAACCACAGTGATGGGGAGAGGAACCACCTCCCAAACTCAGAGACGAGACGGCAACGTGCACACAACAGGATCTGAACGTGCAGGTGAGGAGGGTTTTCCATATTCCAGGGAAGTTAATAAAATGCCTAAATATGTTCTGATAGAATATTTGAGTTCTAAGGAAAGAGAAATCTCACTATAACCTAGTAATAAGGAAATATGTTTTAACAAATGATCAAAATTTAGGCGGATATCAAATTTCTCTACTGTTCTAGGTTGAGGGGGTATTTAACATTTCGGTGTTTTTAATAAGCAGTATCTTCTACTTGAATATACCCTATACTGAAAAAAACTCAAAAGGCTCAAAATTAAAAGCTGGGCATGTAAGAAGATAATCCCTAAAATAAATCATCCATAGATAGTCCAAAACCACTATTAATTTGATTACAAATTTGAAGTAAATATCAGAAGTGATTATTAAGTGACAAAAACATTGTGAAATAAAAGAAATATTGGGTGATTATCTCATAGAATTATAAATATTTAGCAAGTTTTCAAAGCACATTAAAAACAAAAGGTAGCATAATATTCCATTGTATATATATACCACATCTTCTTTATCCATTCATCTGTCGATGGACATCTTGGCTTTTTCCACAGTTTGGCTATTGTGGACATTGCTGCTATAAACATCGGGGTGCTGGTGCCCCTTTGGATCCCTACATTTTTATTTTTGGGGTAAATACCCAGTAGTGCAATTGCTGGGTCGTATGGTAGCTTTATTTTCAACTTTTTGAGGAACCTCCATACTGTTTTCCAGAGTGGCTGCACCAGCTTGCATTCCCACCAACAATGTACGAGGGTTCCCCTTTCTCTGCATCTCCACCAATATCTGTCGTTTCTTGACTTGTTAATTTTAGCCATTCTGACTGGTGTGAGGTGATATCTCATTGAGGTTTTGATTTGGATTTCCCTGATGCCGAGCAATGTTGAGCACTTTATACAATGGAATATTATGCAGCCATCAAAAGGAATGAGATCTTGCCATTTGCAACGATGTGGATGGAACTGGAGGGTGTTATGCTGAGCGAAATAAGTCAATCAGAGAAAGGCATGTATCATATGACCTCACTGATATGAGGAATTCTTAATCTCAGGAAACAAACTGAGGGTTGCTGAAGTGGTGGGGGGTGGGAGGGATGGGGTGACTGGGTGATAGACACTGGGGAGGGTATGTGCTATGGTGAGTGCTGTGAATTGTGCAAGACCGTTGAATCACAGATCTGTACCTCTGAAACAAATAATACAATATATGTTTAAAAAAAAAAGAAGAAGAAGATAGCAGGAGGGGAAGAATGAAGGGGGGAAATTGGAGGGGGAGATGAACCATGAGAGATGATGGACTCTGAAAAACAAACTGAGGGTTCTAGAGGGGAGGGGGTGGGGGGATGGGTTAGCCTGGTGATGGGTATTAAAGAGGGCACGTTCTGCGTGAAGCACTGGGTGTTATACGTAAACAATGAATCATGGAACACTACATCAAAACTAATGATGTTATGTACGGTGATTAACATAACAATAAGAAGGTAGCATACAGCACAATGATGAAACAGAAAGGACATTTAAGAGAAAGGAAGAAAAACATACCACATTCCTGGAATGGGAAGCTAAATGTGGTCAAGTACTTTTCAAAATGACGATCTGTCCGGGAAGGCCTGAAATGATTCTACTGAAGCTTCCCCAGGGCAGAGACCACATTACCTTATTCATTTCTGCATCTTCGGCCCCTGCAAGGTGCTGCGCCCATGGTGAATACTGAATGTTTTTTAAAGGAATAAATTTAATTCTAACAGAAAGACCAATGGATTTCTTTGCTGAGAGGAGATCATCTAATAAAATACGTAAAAAACTAATGATGTATTATATGTTGGCTAACTAAACATAATAAAAAATAATTCTAAAGTTCACATATAAGAAGAAATGGATAAAAATAGCCAAGATAACAGGTTTTGAAAAGGAAGACTCGCAAGAGGGATTTATACCAAGAGTTGCCATGAGAGACCAGGCTATATGTCATTTACTGATGGAACTGTCTTAAATCACAATGTTTTACCCAAGACCAGAATAGTTTATATAATAATTTAATATCTAATGAGAATGTTATCAGAAAAGAAGGTGACATACGATCCAGGAAACAGTGGCTCCAACCCAGGACAGCAGTGTGTGTGGGGGGGGGTGTCCCAGGACGGTCTTGTCACAGACGTGGTAGAGAATAATCACTCCACGCTGGGGTGTGCAGTGGAGGGTACTTGGGAAGATAGGTGTGGGGTAACGAGCAATGTAACAGAATACCTAATAGAGTTTGGGGGGCAAATAATGAGAGTAAGATAAAATGGAATATTCCAAGTCAAAAATAAAACAACTTAAAACTCCAGGAAAAACAAAACACTGGACAAAAACGAGATGCAGTCACAGCTCTAGCATGAAAGACAATTACTTACGATGAAGTCAATGCTATTTATTGGTTTTAACTTCTTAGAATCAACTTAAAGATAAGAAAGGAGATTTAGATATGGTTACAGGACAGAAAGCAAATGCCATCAATCTCAATGATATAAATGTAAAAAAAAAGATGACAGAGTTTCTAGGGGACAGACAGGGACAGGAGAGGGACCTGGAGGAAAGGACAGGACCAATATCTTCATCTTTCAAACTGGGGAATTATGAATTCTTAAGTTTATAAAGGTAAGTAACAGAGGAAATTAAAATGCACATACATGGAGAAGGTGGAAGGGCATAGGGTGAGTGTGCCCATTTCTTATCTATCATAAGAAAGAAACAAATTAATAATGCACAAATTAGTAAAAACAAATAATAAAATTTTTTTTAAAAGATTTTATTTATTTATTTGAGAGAGAGAGAATGAGAGACAGAGAGCACAAGAGGGAAGAGGGCAGAGGGAGAAGCAGACCCCCTGCTGAGCAGGGAGCCCGATGCGGGACTCGATCCCGGGACTCCAGGATCATGACCTGAGCCGAAGGCAGTTGCTTAACCAACTGAGCCACCCAGGTGCCCAAACAAATAATAAAATTAATATACATTAATAAGATAACAAATTAAAAATAAAATATATAAACATATTATTTAGCAATAGGAGGGTTACTATCGGGAAAAACCATACAAGGAGTTAAAAATCATCTCCGGGATGCCTGGGTGGCTCAGATGGTTAAGCGTCTGCCTTCGGCTCAGGTCATGATCCCAGGGTCCTGGGATCGAGTCCTGCATCGGGCTCCCTGCTAGGCGGGGAGCCTGCTTCTCTCCCTCTGCCTCTGCCTCTCTCTCTGACTTTCATGAATTAAAAAAAAAAAAATTTATAAAAAAAAAATCATCTCCATCTGGGGGTGGGATGGGTAAGTGGGGAGGGACTGTTGTTCTTCCATAACCCCTTCTGCATGGTTTTACTTTGAAGCATTAATATGCAACACTTTGATTAAAAGGAAACACAAAGTTACAACTACATAAAAGTTAAGAAAAAAAGCATGGAGCTGTCGACAAACACGTTAGTGACCTGGACAAGGCTGAGACTGTGGGCTACCACATGCGGGGACTTAGGGAGAGGTGCCCGCCCTCGGTGGGCATGTGGTCGAGGCTGCTCTGGGTGCTTCTGGCCACACTGAGTTTGTAAGAATGAGATTTTTTTTTTAAGCTACTGAAGAATTGACATTACAAGAAAAGTGGGCAGGAGAGGGCAAATCAGCCACAGAACACTTCATTAATTAATTACCTTGACAAGTCAATGAAAATCTAAGCACACACAAAAGTGGTGAGATCAGATGGATGGGCAGCACACTGAGTGAGCGGACTGTGCCGGGGAGAAGGTGCTGTGAGGTCTGATGGTCTTTCAGCCTCTGCAGTAAACCACGGAGTGTTTCTCTTTTTGTCCAGCGAGGTGGTCAGGCGTTGAGTGTGGCTGGAGCAGGGAGGGTCCAGCTGGTGGCTGAAATGAGCACTGCCCAGGGCGGCTGGCCCGCACCCCGGGACACACGCGGGCTTCGCAGGTATTCTCAATGGTGGCCAAGATCTCAGCTGAATTTTTCACCAAACAGAACAGTTTCTTATTTCTTTTCTTTTTCCTTTTTTTCTTTCTTTTTTTTTTTAACCAAACAGAACGGTTTCAATTGGAACCTACATAAACAAACTGAATATACATTTTGTCCTCTGTCCTTTTCAAGAAAGAAAAAATAAAAGGATCAAGTATCTTGGAGAAGGTTTCCTTCTTTTAAAACCATACTCAAGGGCTATTGCTCTGATGTGCTGAATTTTCTTGAGACGCTCCTGTGATTTCTGAGTTTTACAGCAGGGGGCCTCTGCGAGGCTGTCCTCGGGCAGGCGGCCCTACAGCTGCAGCTGGGGCCAGCCTGGGGGCCCTGCTGACTTGTGTCCTAGGTCGGTCCCTCTCAAGGCCCTCTTCCCCGGAGAATGGCTTTTGCTCCCAGTGTGTTTTCGCTGTGCTCCCTCGGCGGAGGTGCTGTGGGCACTCGGGTGGGCACCGTTTACCCCCCTCCCCCTCCCCAGGCAGGGACTTCCACACCGGGAACGTGTAGCTCCTAGGCCATGCAGCACCAGGGACCCCCGGGCCCACGTTCCCCAGACTGGAAGTCCCAGACAGCCTGCTTTTGCTCTTGGAGTCTGCGGGCATCTCTGGCCCTACTACAGATGCTGAAAACACAGGCGGGAAGAGAGTCCCCGGACCCAGCATCCTCCACCAGGCCACATCCACCCCTCCTTCCTCGAACCTTTCCCAGCACCTGCAATTTGTGCCATCTTGTCTCAGATCATCATGCAGTACCAATTCTTCTTGACCCATTAGCCGGGCTGGGAGCTCCTTGAAGCAATGAGCAAAGTCATGATCCAGGACCCAGGCTTGGGTACCTACAGAGGAAACCCATATAATTCTTACAGCTTGAGTCACACTGTCTCTCGAGGGGAGAGTGGGGGGAAGTGCCTGAGGAGAACCTAGAGGGACTTGAGAGTGGGAAGGACCTCAGTGTCAATGAAGCGAACAGTAGTTAGAGTCGGCCACGCCCCTGGGAGCTGCCGATGCCCCCAGCAGTGAAGGCAAGTAGAGGAATGATGTGACCAGTGTATGATGGGACAGATGTGGCTACAGAGAGCCCTGAGTCCCCTTGACCATGGCCTCTCCACGGGGCCTGTCTGTGTGGGTGCAGGTGATGCATCCGTGGTCGTACATCGACCTCGCTGTGATCGCTGTACTCATCCCATTGCCGCTGGGAAGGAAGTGTGGACAGAGACGGGGGAGCCTGTGTCCACGGTCCTGTGCACACTGACTCGGGGTTGCAGAACACGCCCCCTGCGGCCACCGCACTCGGGGAGGTTGCCCCCAGGGACAGAAGCAGACAGTAATGATGGCAGGATCAGCCCAAGTCTCTGCCACAGGGGACAGAGGCCGTGGCAGAGACTGTCTCTGTACCCATGCCTGATTATCAAAGTTAGCAGTCCTCCAAGTGTGGTCCCCAACCAGCAGCACCTGGGAAGGTTAGAAATACACATTCACAGGCCCACCCCAGACCCACTGAATCCAAAACTCTGTGGGCGGGGCCGCAAGGTATGGTTGGACGAGGCCCCAGGTGATTCCAGCGGTGTTCCAGTTTGAGGACCACAATCTCAGTGAGCCAGGTGACACGCTGGTGAGAACAGCTCCGAGGGCCATTTAGTGACGGAGCTCCACGTCCGTCTCTGCCCTTACTAAGTGTTCTCTGGAGGAATAAATGTAATGGTGGGCAGATAAGGTGCTCTGGAATGAAGAGAAGTTGGTTGCAGTAAAAGGAGGGGAGAAAACAGGATTTAAAGCAGAATGATTTATGAAGGTGAGATGGAGCAGGGCTTTGGAAGACACAAGGATTGATCCAATGTTGAGATGAAGAGAGATGCTACGATATTCTGATAATCACAGAAAATAGATGATCATATTTTGAGAACCTTAGAAATTGCATTTTAAAAAGAACAAATACCAATATACCAAAATTAATACCAAAACATTAATAGGAAACAAAAGATTCCTGGAAGAAATCCTACTGATTTCCTCTTTATTCTAAAGTACTTTGTCTGTCAACGAATAACACATGTTCATCCAAAGAGCATTTAGGGAGGGTTGAGCACTGTGCAGACATGGTTCCAGATGCTGGCGACACGGAGAGCCAAACCCTTGTCGTAGGGGAGCTCCCAGTGTGTGGGGAGACAGACAACCCCTCATTTCAGGGCAGGGTAAGGACTGCCCTATGATGAGGAGGATGTGCATGGAGTGAGTGTTGAAAAGCACAAGTTGGCTGAGAAACCATTACAACGTTCCCACAAATCTCCAGCCAAAGGTGCCTTCAAATCAAAATAAAGAGACTCTTCCTGGTAAGCAGTATATGAATTTTTTATTAGTCCATTTGTTTGCCATAAAATATTAATAAGGCACTGTCTCCCTCACAGGGATTAATGTGCCATGTCACTTCTTGGTATTCCAAATTCTGGCAAAGGTTCTGGCAGTTGTGTGGCAATAAAGGGCAAAGGAAGAAAAGGTCCGTTTATCTGAAATAAAGAGCCTGCAATTAACTCTGGCATTTTCTCAGCAATGTTCACTCCATGAATAAAGCCAGAGCAAAAAAATACTTTGAGAGAGCAATTTAAAAATAATAATGTTCTTTAATAGGCATTGTTGAGCAAACTGAAACAATACCGAATACCAAGTACTGCCTATGCCCCAGATCTGAGCATGTCCTCAGAGCCGTCCATAATTATATAAAAATATCTGCAGGTTGATTGCATTTTGCAGAATATAAAAGTGATGTGACTGTAAGACAAATTACTCTCTGATGTATATTTCCATCATTTCATTTTCGACAGAGTAACAGACCATGTTACCTTTCCCTTCAATCATAGGGGCTGGCTATATCGCTGGTCCAACTGTCAGGATGAGGGAGAAGGAAGTGAGAGAGGTGCTATCTTAGGGATTGTGGAGTCCTTATTCAACAGTTTATATGCTTTGCACATGAAGGGATTCATTGAAGAGGAGACATAGAGGCAAGTGATGGAGGTGATGGGGGTGAAGGTTATAGTGATGGTGGTAGTGGTGGTGATGGTGGTAGAGGTAATGGTTGGTTATGGTGGTGGTGATGGTGGCAGTGATGGTTGTGATGGTGGCGGTGGTGGTGGTGATGGTGGTTGTGGTGGTGGTGATGGTGGTGAAGGTGATGGCGGTGATGGTGGCAATGGTGTGGTGATGGTGATGGTGATGGCGGTGATGGCGGTGATGGTGGTGGTGGTGATGGTGGTGGTGGTGGTGATGGCAGTGATGGTGATGGTGATGATGGTGGTGGTTGTGGTGGTGATGGTGGCGATGGTAGTTATGATGATGGTGGTTGAGATAGGTGGTGGCAGTATAGTTACTGATGGTGCTGGGGCTGAGGTCACTAGTAACGAGGACCCTGTTTTTGTGTGATGCTTCCATTGCTCTGATGACCTCTGTCCTCCCCCCTATTTCTTAGTGAAGACTCGTATTGGATTCACTGTACCAATCTCCCAGTGAGTCCCTATTTGGTATGGATGGAGCAGGAAGAAGGCTACATTTCCTTATCGTGGGTGGTGGATAAGGAAGAGGCAGCTGGTGGCAGAGAAGGCCATGAGAATGTAAGCCCCTAGGAACTGCATAAGTCTAGACCATGTGCACAGTTAGAAGCACAGAGCTGCATGTATACAGAGCGATATGCTAGGTCTTTACATACTGCTGAGTGAAAAAGACAGGAAACAGGTCTACACACACACATAAATTTATACATCTGTATCTACGTACATCATAATGCCACTTATGCAAAATGAGTGTGCACACATACAAACAGCAATACAGACTTTACCAACATTAACAGGGAGAGAGGGGACTCAAATGGATTTAAATAGGTGCCTGTGGAGTAACTTCTCTGACATTGGACACAGCAACATCTTTCTAGATATGTCCCCGAAGCAAGGGAAACAAAAGAAAAAACAAACTATTGGAAATACATCAAAATAAAAAGCTTCTGCACGGCAAAGGAAATAAGCAACAAAACTAAAAAATGACCTAGGGAATGGGAGAAGATATTTGCAAATGATGTATCCGATAAAGGATGAGTATCCAAAATATATAAAGAACTGATACAACTCATCATCCAAAAAAACCAAATAATCCAATTTAAAAATGGGCAGAAGACATGAATAGACATTTTTCCAAAGAAGACATCCAGATGGCCAACAGACACATGAAAGGATGCTCACATCACTCATCATCAGGGAAATACAAATCAACACCTCAGTGAGATATCACCTCACCTGTCAGAACGGCTAAAGTCAACAACCCAGGAAAAAATTATTGGTGAGGATGCAGAGAAAAGGCAACCCTCGTGCACTGTTGATGGGAAAGCAAACTGGTGCAGCCACTGTGGAAAACAGTGTGGAGGGTCCTTGATAAATTAAAAATAGAACTACCTTACGATGCAGTAATTGCACTACTGGGTATTTACCCAGAAAATACAAAAACACTAATTCAAAGGGATACATGCACCCCTGTGTTTATAGCATAGCCAAGATATGGAAGCAGCCCATGTGTCCGTGGACTGATGAATGGATAAAGAAGATGTGGTACATATACAATGGAATATTACTCAACCAAAAAAGGAACAAAATCTTGCCATTTACAACAACACGGCTGGAGCTACAGGGTATAATGCTAAACAAAATAAGTCAGAGAGAGACAAATACCGTATGATTTCACTCAGGTGTGGAATTTAAGAAAAAAAACAAATGAACAAAGAAAAGAGGAGACAAACAAACAAAAAAAAGACTCTTCACTCTAGAGAACACACTGATGGTCACCCGAGGGCAGGTGGTGGGGATGGAGGAAACGGGATGGGGATGAAGAGCACCCTTATGATGACTGGCACTGAGCACTGCGGAGAACTGCTGAATCACTGTTTTGTAACCTGAAACCAGCACTGTACGTCAACTACGCTGGAATTAAATTTAAAACCATAAAGAAGAAAAACAATTTAAAGAAAAAATGCATTTGAACAAAGTGGCTGATTTTAGTAAAGAAAAAACCAAAAACTGACAAAAAAGTAATAAAGAGGTGCCCATGTGGTTGGGGAGCATGGGAGTAGGGACTACGGCTGAAAAGAACAAATAAATAAAAAGAGCACGGCCTTGCAGTGACCAATAGTGGCCATTGGTGAATTAAGCAGATCGAAATCCTTGCTCCTAGAGATGCAAATGAATGAGCTGAAGTAGACGAAAATACAGTGAGAGCAAGATGCCTGGGGCCCTTTTCCAGGCCAGGGAAGGGGCGGAGGGGGGATCAGGGACCCAGACTCTGGCTTCTGCCCAGGCCGGTGATCAGGCACGGCACTGGCTGGTGGCTATCCTGCGCGAAGATGGGATATTTGGAGAATAAAAAACGTATCGGCCCGGTACTGCACATCTTCAAAATGACCCTGCCCGGTATTTGCTACATCTTAATTCAACACCCAGCTCACCAGCTCTGCAGAGGCCCTAGAAAACCAGCAGAACGCAAGTGCGCTGGTTTTATCAGCACAACTGGGTTTCTGGGGGAAATTGTACAACCCGCAGGATAGGCCGTGCATCATGATCCCACTGAGGGCTTCCCACCCCCAGGACACGCTGCGTTCACATTCCTGGAGAGGCTCAGGATCTCCCCTCAGCTCGCCCCTTCCCCTCGCCCCATCTCCGAGGGGTCACCGTTCCCAGTTACCGTTCGTATAAGCCTCAAATTTGGCTCAGGAAATCCTGCGCCCAAGGGCGGCTCCATGAGTCCAGCGCCCCAGCACTGGCCGCTGTGGTCCCCACCACACTTCACTTCGGCCACGGACCACGAGCTGTCTGGAAGAGGCCATCGGGGGCCTACACAGTGCGTGGCACAAAGCCATGGCCAGTGAGTGCTCGCCATGCGGAAAGATCTGGAAGCCCAGACTCAATCCTCCCCGTGCCTGAGAACCCTCGGAGGGGAGGTCAGGCTGGTTAGCAAGCCAACACATTAGACGGCTGACAGATGAGGGGTTTGATTTCTTCCTCCCGACAGCTCCTGACCAGCCTGCTGAAAGTGACCAGTGGCCTTCCAGAATTCTCTGCAGCTCTCTGGAGGCTGTCAGGGAGGCGAGGCTGTCCAGCCAGCCTGGTGTGAGGCCCAGCACCCCCTTTCACACCCGGCGTGGATTCAGACACCTTCCTTAGCCTCTGTATTCCTGTGTCTGCACCTGGGGGAGGCGGGTAGTAGAAACGACGACAGAGCTGGGGGATATCCCTTAGGGGCCACCCCCCACGGCTACCGTCCCGCAAGCCTGTAAGCCCTTGTCCTTGTGCCCGGGAAGACAAGCAGAGGGACACCAAGAGTGAAAACCCGCCAGCGAATCTAGAAGCCCAGTTTGGAAGGAGGGAAGAACGGAAATGGCCCCGGGGCCACAGTTTTACAAATCAACCCGCGCCCTGTGCGGGGACTGCACCCCTGTGCTCCCCCACTCCTCTTTAAGACTGGATCCTAGAATATCCCAAATCTGACTGTGTCTCCAAACCCCACCCCTGCCAACCCTCCTCCCTGGAAGGGACTGCTCCAGGCAGGGGGCAAAACTCTTCAAAGAACAGATCCCTACTTTGTGGCACTTAATTTTTTAAATATGTATTTCTTTGTTGTCTCTCTCTGCCTAGATCGTTGGGGGCATGATGCAGATCTTCCTCTCTGTAACCCTCTACACGGTGTCTTAGCTTTACTTTTCCTGGATTAGTTGAAAGAAACCAGAATATGTTGCCCCAAGATAGGCCTTTTTGACATAAAAATTATTTTGAGCTGAAGGCAATTAAGCAGGAGCAAACCCAGAAAAAAGCTACCCCCATTTCTGTCTAAAGGCAGGAAATAAATTCTCCGTTTACTGGAGACAGACTCTTAGCCCAGAGACGCACCAGGGGAATCTGCAAACAAGCCTTCCTCTGTGAGTTCCCTCCCAGGTCTGCTGTCCTTGGGAACCTAAAACTGCTCTCCTTTGTCAGCTTAATTCTCTGCAAATTCATTGTTCCTGCTGGAAGATGCTATATAGTGGGAGTTCTGAACTGCTTCTTTGAGTTACTTTTCAGATTTTCACCATGGGATGTTCTCCATATGCATTACTTAACTATTTGATTTTCTTTTGCTAATCTATCCTTTTGCTAAAGAGTCCCAACTGAAAACCCAAGATGGGCAGAGATAAAGTTCTGCCTCCCCTACAGCATCCTATGTTCAAGATGGCAGGAGCCGTCAACGGCTAAACATTGCTAAACGCTTGGTTCTTAGAAAGGTACCAAACAACCAAAGAAATCTCAATCTTCGAGAAACCTACCGGAGTGAGATTTTATTGGCTACGTGTTCAGTTCATTGGCCCATAGACAAAGGTTTCTTGAGCTTGTCCGGCATTCCAGGCCCCACTCCAGACCCAAGTCCCTGCTTCCGGACTTTCCTTCTAGCTGGCAGGCAGGGAAAGGACGCGGTGAGCAAAGTATACAGAATATCCTGCTGGGATGAGTGCTCGGAAGGAAACTGAGGCTGGGAAAGGAGGGAGTGGGGCTGTGACTTGAGCAAGGTCATCGGGGCGTGCTCAAGAAGCAGCACGTTTGATCAGGACCCACAGGGCATGGGCGCTGCCCTTCAGCCACAGGGGAGGGGTTTCCATGCAGATGGAGCGCAGGTGCAAGCCCCCTAAGAGCGAGTCCAGCATCCCTGAGGAGGGCTACGGAGAGGTGGGATAAGGGTGTGGGGTGGCGCTGGTGTGGGCAGATAGGGTGGGGTCCCCGGAAAAGGAAAGAAAGATGAGACATGGCTTTCTCAACATGAGAGGGGTCATTTTGGGCCGCCAGCCTGCCCGGCGCTACTTGCCAGAGCACATTTCTAGTGGAACTGCCCGTGATATGTTAAATCCCGGAAAAACAGACCTCAGCAGCTCATGATTTTAAGGGAACGAAAGAATGTAGGGACAGACAGCCACTAGCAGGCCGGGAGAGGGAACAGCTTTCTGGGGGTGGCAGGAGGGGACGGGGAGAGTCCTGAAGCCAGTGGTCTAGGAGGGCCCAAGCAGGGGTCACTAAGAGATGGGAGGAAGAGGGCACTGTCGGGGAAGATCCTGCACGGGGCAGACAGGAAAGTCAGAGGCCCGAGCACCAGAGGATGGAGGTGCTCTGACCCGAGGCAGCAGGATTATGGAAGGAGATCGGGAAGTCTGTTTTGACCGTGTCCAATTTGCGAGGCCATTTAGAGATTATCAGACTTGTCTGAGACCTGTGAAGAGGCAACCAGCTCACTGGGCATTCTTCCTCCAGCGCAACCCTGGGCTCTGCGTTTGATTCACTGGGGACCTGTCCCGCGGGTGTATGCAGGTGGATCAGCTACCCCAGAGGTCACAGTCGAGGGCCCTGCTGGATCTATCACCCCGCAGACCGACCCTGACTCTTCTCTGCTAAGCTGCTCACACACACCCAGCTTTGCAAATGCCTCTGCTCTGGTTCCAACACCTCCCCGCTCTCCTAAGGAGCTAATGAGTTCCATCAAATCCTCGACACGTGTTCATTTACTTCGCCTAGAGCATCGCGACCTGGAGATGCTGAGGGTGTGGCTGGACACGTGAGCCGCTGCGAGGACAGGTGAGGCTCAGTTCTGAAGCCAAGGGCCGCCAGCCAGCCTACAGGGAGTACCGACAGCCACGAGACGGGGTGACTGCGCCATGTCATCTGATCTTTACAACCGGTCCTCTTAGTAATGTTCAGCTCCATCCTACAGATGAGGGACCCGAAGCAGGGCTGGTGCAATCACTCCCCCAAGGCCCCAGGACTGGGATCTGAATGCAGAACCTTCACTCTGAACCAGTGGTTCTGCAGGTGGGGACATCTGGCCACGACGGGGACAGTCACAACTCGGTGGGGGGGTGCTCCTGGCATCCGATGGGTGGGGCCGGGGCTGCTGTGAGGACCCTGCAGTGCCCCCTGCCCCGCGGCAAAGAGTCACCAGGCCCCAAACGTCATAGTGCCCAGCTCAAGAGAGGGCTGTCACCCACCCACGAGCTCGGCGTCCCCCACACCGCACGCTTCTTGGTGGCCCTACTCAGGCCTGCGGTTATTCAGCTGCCCATAACGATGTGTTCGGTCTGACCCCGTCCCCACATCGGATGCTTCGTGCTTTGTTCCCCACTATGCACAGCTGGTAACGTCACTGCTTAATAAATGTCCACTCCCATTTATTCTCTGGTGTCTGATCTACCTGGGCTCACTTCGGAAACAACCTCAAGGCCGTGTGACGGAGAAAGTACGAGAAAGCGTGACTTCCTCGCATGACAGATTTACATTGCACACGAGGAGCATTATTGCATTTCGCCTACGAAATCAGAGCAGAAAACCCGAAACCAGCATCTGAACTTCCAGCCCTGACTGAGGCTAATTTTTCATTGTCCTTGAAGCTAATCAAGCCTGCGGAAACAGCATCCCAAATTGACTAAATGAGATTTTCAATTAACTCAAACAGATGGCTTAAATTTTCCAGGTGACTTTCCATATTAATTCAGTGAGTTTGCTGGACCAGGCCCCGGGAGGCCTGGTAGGGATGGGGGCTGAGAGGAAAACAATGAAATACTGGATCTTTAGGAGAGAAGACAAAGCAATAACCTGAACTTTTCTTCTACCCCCGCAAAAGCATTATCAGCCAAATCGATTCAACGCCTCCCCCTTCCCCGCCGGCCAGCACACATGGAGGGCCCTGGGAACCCCGGGACTGGCTCTCGGGGGCCAGATTCATTACCCTGTGGGGACACTGAGACCCTCTGACACAGAGGAGACCCATCCCGGGCAGGAGACAGGCAGTGAGGAGCTATTTATATTTATAGAGCACAGAATTCTCTGCTTCGTCTGTCTGCCCGAGGACCTCCGCATTTTACTTTCCCCCGAGCGGGAAGCTGGAAGAACCTCCGTGGGAGTCTGCATAGGCTCAGGCTTGTGAGGTGTGGGCAGGCGGGTCTTACTGAGGAAGTCACCGCGGAAGAAGACCACATCATTCACAGAAGACCAGAAGTGCCAGGTGCCAGAGCACCTGGCCCCGGCGGGGGGGGCCTGTGGAGACGCTGGAGTGGAGGGGCCACGGCTCCTGCCCTTCCAGAAGCTGCCGGAAGCCACTAATAAGATGGAGTTCTGGGGGCGCCTGGGTGGCTCAGTTGGTTGAGCGACTGCCTTCGGCTCAGGTCATGATCCTGGAGTCCCGGGATCGAGTCCCGCATCGGGCTCCCTGCTCGGCAGGGAGTCTGCTTCACCCTCTGACCCTCCTCCCTCTCATGCTCTCTGTCTCTCATTCTCTCTCTCTCAAATAAATAAATAAAATCTTAAAAAAAAAAAAAGAGGGGCACCTGGGTGGCTCAGTTGGTTAAGCGACTGCCTTCGGCTCGGGTCGTGATCCTGGAGTCCCGGGATCGAGTCCCGCATCGGGCTCCCTGCTCGGCAGGGAGTCTGCTTCTCCCTCTGACCCTCCCCCCTCTCATGCTCTCTGTCTCTCATTCTCTCTCTCTCAAATAAATAA
>NC_058414.1:102421954-102511342 GCF_002201575.2 Neomonachus schauinslandi | reverse complement strand
CTCATGCTCTCTGTCTCTCATTCTCTCCCCCCCAAAAAAAAAAAAAAAAACAAAAAAAAAAAAAAAAAAAAGATGGAGTTCTGAAACTCACAGTAAAGGCCTGGGCTAGAATTATGGCAAAATCTCGGGTGGGTGTCTGCGGAGTCTCAGAATGCGTCGTTGTCGGCTTCACTGGGCCCTTTTCTAGACTTACGATCTGTCAATGAGAGGGTCCTGGTGCCCGCACACTGGGTTCCTCTTTTTTCAGTCTCCCATCAATACCCACCCCACAGAGAGCTTGAGTGATGACGTAAGTGGGCTCTGGAAGTATCCTCGGTCCCCAGGCTGTTCGAACTTTGGGACAGGATGAAACGGGTATCAGAGACCACTTCACTTAGATAGATCCTACTCCATTGTTTTGATTAAACAAACAAACAAACAAACAAACTACCCAAACCAGACGTTAATGATGACAGGACAGTTATCTTTGTCAAACTGTTCCACCACCTCCGCGGGTTAGCTTACCAACCAGGAGATATGGCTTATTGGGAAGAGCATTCACCACCGGTTCCTGGAGCCGGCAAAGTGTAGAAATGTTCTAAAGTAATGCTCTTAAATGGGGCGCCATTTGCGGAGCATCCGATGACGTGGACTTTCTGGGTGAAGACTGCATGCGTTCATGCAGCGGACGTTCCGCGGACCGGCCTGCGTGAGACAGTGTGCCCGGCTGGAGCCCTGCGGCTGGCCAGACACGCCCCTTCCCAAGGAGCCCGGCCCCCCGGGGAGCGCAGCCTGCTCCCGATTAAGGCGAGCAATAGCAGGGCTGGTTTGAATGATGTTCCTTCGCAGAAAACTGAACCATGAAGCAGTCACGAAAGCTTTAGAAAGTGTTACCTTTTTCTTGGATGTTTAAATTAGCAGTAAAATAAATCTGGAAAGACCATGTAAATGAACATTCATCTCATTTTTTTTTTTTAACATAACAGAGAAAAGGAAGCAGACCTCATCCGTGGATCATCGGGTGGCATCATCTCCAGATCGTGGGTGGGTCCATTTAAGCCAATGACGTGCAGGGAAATGCTGGGGTTTTCACATCCAGCCTGGGAAGTAAAGGGGATGAGACGTGAGTTAAGCTCTCCTGTGGGGCAGTGTCTTCTTGCTGCGAATTCCTCCCCAGGAGATGCACAGGCAGGACTCTGGGGCTCAGGACTCCTGAGCAACCCTGGGGCTGAGAGCAGGTCACTCATGCACAGAACCTTACAAAGGGCAAGAGATAACTGGACCAGTGCCCTTCCTTCCCCAGGAAGCCTACCCCCTCCTCATTCTTCCTAGTGCCTCCTATCAACATGGGAGGGGGGAAAGGAGATGGACGAGGAGCAGGAGAGGAATTCCTGGAGGCGATACCAAGAGGTGGCACGCTGACAGCAAGGCACACGGTGGAGAAGGCTGATGAACGCTGGCTGTGGCCCAGCAGGGGTTGGCGGGAGGGAAGTCCCTGGAAAAGGAGCTGGGTGGGTTCTGCTCTGCGTCACCGCTCCCCTCACTGTGCTCCCTCTTCTAGGGGAAGAGCACCGCCAGGAAGGGGAAGGAGAAGCGGGGGCCATTCTTCGTTAGCGGACTGCTGGGTCTCCCGGACACCCTCGCTTCCTCTGCACCCTGCACGCAGACATGGCAGGTTCGCCATGACAGGACGGGGGTCCGGCGGGGTCACCAACTCATGCCTCTGATTTGGGAGAGGGTACCATGGGGCAAGGGGCACCTCAATTCTGGGCATTCTCTTGGTAGCATAGGATGCTTTTCCATTAAAATATGAACCACCTGGGGTCTCATAATTCCAATTCACCCATCCCAGACTTCACTGGAAAACCACTGGAAAATCAAGATGGCTTTTGGGCCATCACTCCTAAATTGGGGAACCTCCCGTAAAAGGGTTCACCAGGGAAACCACTACATCCCCGGGTGGTTACAGGGGCCGGGCGGCCATTGCCACACTGTGTGTGTCGGGTGGGGAGTAGAGGGGTCCAAAGATTCGGCATTATTTAATGGTCTCCAACTAAAATTCTGGATCTTCCACATGATGTAGAGTTAAGTCCAGTCAAGACCAACTGAAAAAGGAGTGAGAGAATTCTGTCCACAGGCAAACCTGTGTGGTGTGTTGACATCTTAGACGCTCCCAGAACGGGAGAATGGCCAACAATGGCCATGTCCCCAGAGGAGGCCTGTTCCTCCACACGGGACCTCCCTGGATACTGGCCACATCAATCAAAGAGCTGTGGACTGAATGCCTGCGTCCCCCACCTCCCAAATCCAAAATTCCTGTGTCGAAGCCCTAAGCCCCAGTGTGAGGGCATCTGGAGGCGAGGCCTTGGGGAGGTGATCGGGGTTGGTGAGCTCATGAGGCTGGGGCCCCATGATGGATTCACGCCCTCATATGGAGAGACAGAAACACCAGAGTTCACTCGCTCTTGGCTGTCTGGACACAGAGGGAAGGCAGGGTCTGCAAGCCAGAAACACGGTCCTCCCCAGAACCCCACCTCCCTGGCACCCTGATCTCAGACTCTGAGCCTCCAGGACCGTGAGAAGTAAATGTCTGCTGTTACGGAGCCCGAGGCAACCGTACATCCGGTGTTTCCTTCTCTGGCCCGGGGCTCATGCACTCACTGGCCTCCCTGGTCCCCCACCGCCCCTCCTGATGCAGACTGCAGGCTGGTGTGTCTTGTCTGCCCTGGCGCACAAGGCACCTGGCATCAGCTCTCAGAGCCCTCTGATGGCTCGGGAGCCAGGGCTCAGTGCTCGCTGGCAGAGGCTTGAGGGATCCTTCCCAGGCGGCCCAAGGCGGGAAGCGAGCGCCTGGCACCAGGCTGGTGCAGGCAGAGAATGGCTCGCCTCCATCCGGCCCCCGGGCCCTGGCGTGGTCTAGTGAAGCCAAGGGGCAGCGGGGCAGCTGCATCCACTCTGTCAGACATCAGCGTCTCTCCAGTTGAGTGGGCTGCAGAGAATTTGGCATCAGGTCCTCCCTTCGTGCCAGGATGCTGCGATTCGCTAACAAAGCAAGGTTTAGATGTTTGTACCCCCTCCACACTCCACTGCACCCTTGCTGTTCTGTGGGCTCTCTGGGCCAACAACTTGGCCTGGGAAGCAGTCAGAGACTCCGGGTCAGAATAGGACCAAGCACAAAACAGCCCAGCCTGGACCCAGGGGACCAGGGGCAGACAGAGATCCCTCTGACCTCCCAGAGCCAAATTCTAAACTACGGATCTGAGGACAGGGTGCCCCAGGAGCAGGCAGGGTGGATTGTTGTTTCCATGGAATCATAAGTGGAGGTAATGTATTTATTTTGGTTCCAATGAAGCTCAAATGATTCACGGTCCTTCAGTTCTTTAAAACAGAATAAACCTGCCAACAAATTCAGTTCCACAAAGATGGGCATTTAATGCAACGTAATGGGAAATACTGACTCTTGCTGCTGTTGACTGCATTGCTCAGAACATGTCTGACTGGACAGCCCCATGTCTGGAGCCGCCCGGGGCGGGGCTGCGGATGGACAAGGCAAAGCATTCGCTCTACCGTTTCCTCCCCCCTACCTTGGGGTAGTGGTAGGGCTTCACCGTGGGGTAGATGGAGCCAGTGTAGGTTGGGAGCTCCATGATGGGCACGCGGGAGTCGTTGATGGTGGCGTAGGCGAGCCTCGTGCCATCCGGAGACCACCAGTGGGCGATGTGAGTCTTCAAAATCTCCTCTACGGGAAAACAGAGTGGAGAAATGTAGACAGACGACACATAGGGGTGTGAACCAGGGCTGTGTGGGCACGTCTGGGAGCGGCCAGCACATCGGGCATCCCCTCGGGGACACGGATCTTCTGCCACTTTTGAGTGGTCTTCACTGTGGCTGGATATGCCTTCATTCCCTGGGTGCTCAAGAGATGCCGGGTGCTGACCACCGAGCCCCAGTGAAACCCAATAATTCAAGGTCCACCTGAACAGAAGCTCATGGTCTGGAAAACTTTATTTTTATTTTGCACACATCTGAACACTCTGAGCCCAACACATGCTTTTTGAATCGAATTATTATCGCACCACTGCAGGTTATTATTTTAAGATGCTTTAAAAAAGCAGAACAACAGGAAGTGAATCCCCACAGTAGCAGGGCACATCCAGGTAGCACCAAGTGAGAAAGGACACTGTATCGGAAGCTGTCTCCAGAAAATCCCAGGTCGGCTTGCAGGAGACGCCTGGGGACTCACGCCTACACACGCACACACGCTCCCTCGGGAACAGCTGTGCGGGAGGAGAACGTGTCCAACAGTCAGCACACTCCTCAGCCTTAAAGGAACGATGAATTTCCCCGGCTGTGGCAGAAAAGCAAAGTGGCCCCATGTTCAACAGGGCTGAAGTGCAAATGACTATTCTCACAGGTTCCCCCCACTATTTTGCGTTATCGCAGTGTCTTGGCTAAGGAGAGTCTTAACTTCGGATGAGTTTTGTAGGATCTGCTATCTACTCCAGAAAGAACAGTTCTAGTCTGCTTTCACACTCCCCAAGTGTACCAAGTCAGGGTGCTGGGGACCAGAGACCCCAGCTCTTAGGTCAAGGGATTGTCTTTACATCATCTATATGCATTGTCAACCATTTCCCTCCAGACTTGTTTTTAAAGTAATGGCCAATATAACTATAGGATCACGTAATACGAGTCACACTGAACTGGTTGACATCAGGTATGTCCCATACCCCGGCTCCGTGGTGACAGAGAGGCAGTGGAGGGCCCCGAAATCATGCCGAGAAAGTGAACTGAGCGCACGTGACGCCAGGGACAACACTGTACGTGGCGACAAGGCAAGGACAGCTGGCCGCAGAGGAAGAGGATCACGGGGGGAGGACAAGGGCAGGGGCCAGAGGGCCACAGGGTGGACACCGGGGCTCATGGGCCTGTCCTGGGGACCCTGCTGCCACCAGCTGTGGAGACGCTCACTGCCAAGTCCAGGCCTGCAAGTGGGGCAGGCTGCAAACCCTTGGGCCTGGGTGTGGGGGCTGCCTGAAGGCGCAGATGTTCCTCCCCTGGGCTCACTGGCCTGGTCTCTCGGGTGGAGGAGGCCCCATGCCTGCGCCATTCTCCCTGAAAACAGCTCCTCCCTGCCTTGCAGGTGCTTCCTCCAGGCCGCCAGCCCCCCTGGCGGAGACCCCCACTCAAGGCAATGCGGGCTTGCTACTCGGCTGCTCACCAGATGGCTGAGTCTCGCCCAACACCCAGCACTCCTGTCCCCCGAATGCACCCCTGGTCTGAACGCAAGGCTTAGTGCACAATAGGTGAAGGGCCCCAGAGTCCTGGGGTTTAGCCTCTGTCCACGGAGGGCACGGCCGCCGCCCCGACCAGCCCCACCTCCCGTGTCCTGCCATCTCGGGGCAGCCCGTGAAAGGGCTCAGAAGCTTTTCCAGTGCAGCCCCGCAATAGCCAAACTGGAAAGAGCCGAGATGCCCTTCAACAGATGAATGGATAAAGAAGATGTGGTCCATATATACAATGGAATATTACTCAGCCATCAGAAAGGATGAATACCCAACTTTTACATCAACATGGATGGGACTGGAGGAGATTATGTTAAGTGAAATAAGTCAAGCAGAGAAAGACAATTATATGGTTTCACTCATCTGTGGAACGTAAGGAATAGCATGGAGGACATTAGGAGAAGGAAGGGAAAAATGAAGCGGGGGAAATCAGAGGGAGAGATGAATCATGAGAGACTATGGACTCTGAGAAACAAACTGAGGGTTCTGGAGGGGAGGGGGGAGGGGCGATGGGTTAGCCTGGTGATGGGTATTAAAGAGGGCACTTTCTGCATGGAGCACTGGGTGTTATACGAAAACAATGGATCGTGGATCACCACATCAAAAACTAATGATGTATTGTATGGTGACTAACATAACATAATAAAATTTAAAAAAAAAAAAAAAAAAAGAAGCTTTTCCAGAGCCCACAGAAGCCCAAAGGTCTCCTGAGGTTAAAAACAAAAGAAAAGGAAGAAGGCCGCCTCTCCAGAGCCTGTAAGTTTCCAGCGTCTCCGGCAGCCGGCAAAGTGACTTTCAGGTGTGAGTTTGCAGTGAGGTGATTCAGAAGTGACTGCAGAGCCACCTGACTCCTCTGCTTGGCGCCGCGGAATGGTGAGTAATAGACTCCAGCAGATGGTCTGCTGGAAAAAAATAGGCACCATTTGCAATGCAATTTGTGGGTGATTCTGCTCAATCACTTCTACACTGCACGGCCGGGGGAGGGAGCCAATCAAGGCAAGTGGAATCACAGAGAGGGAGCGGGATTGAAGGGGCTCAGGGAAGGAGGCAGAGTCTGCCCGAAATCAGTGGTTTTCACAGCGCATGAACTCACGGCCAGCTCTGGATTCTCCCCGTAGGGAAATGGCTGGCTGCACAAAGGCTTCATAAATGAAGAAGGTTTTGACAAAAACAAACACCAGCACGACCCCTGCAGAGACGCTTCTTCTGTTCTTCTCTTTGGGCCCAGAGCAATCCCCTAAAACGGGAGGGATGGCACCATGCCTACGTCAGGCCCCCAGTGCTCGGTGTCCGGGGCGGGGGGCGGGAACCAGCATCTCACCGCCCACCCCCCTTCTGTGCATCCCACTTCCAGACTCACTTTCAGGAAGAGAATGAATATGCGGTGAAGGCCTGGCCTGACTCTGGGCAGAGAGTCATCTGTTTCTGTCCATTCCATCAGCAAATGCCAGTGCCTTTCACTAAGCTCAATGCGCCGTGCAGAGACTTTGGATGCAAAAAAGGGTCACTTCAGACTATAGCATGTGCTGGGCAGAAGGGAACTCAGAGACCACATAGTACAGGGATGACAAATATCTGGCGTGTGTGTTGGCAAATGTTATTTCCCTTCGATTCCAGCTGATGGCGGGACGATGGACAACACCGGGCTGGGCCACACATGACTGGGGGCAGGGGGTTGCAGCCTACTTTCCCCAAATGCCCTTTAACACACTGCTCCTTGGCATTTTTATTTTTCTGTGTGTTAGTTGCTCAATAAAGAGATAATGAAGTATAAGGAACTGAGGGGAGAAGGACCAGGCAGATGAAATGTTGGCATTTTTGTGTTAATTACGAACATCCCTATTCTGCAAACGTTTTCTTCAGGATCTCCAGCTTAGTGAGGCAGTTGGCTTAAATGCCATGAACCAAATGCAGCTTCGGGACAGAGTTCTGCAGAGGGAAAAAAACGATCTCACCAGCTAAATTAACTGCATGAGCCCTTGCCTTGCAATAGGACAAGAAGCTTGCCCTTCTGAGCGAGTACGAATAACTTGCAAAACTGGACGCTGGACCTTGCTTTCACCTTGCCTGTCCCGTCCAGGGACCATTTTAGAATCAAACAAGAAAAATACATTTGGAGCCATTAACTAGTCATGAGCGCCCCTCCTGTCAAGGGGTGGAAGTCTCTATCCATGCACTGAAGCTCATAGTAGGATCTGGGCCAGCCTTCCTCACTTGTTGTCACCGTATCTTAAAGAAGCCAACTCCACTCAGTGAATGTTATTTACTTATGACAAACAATGTTGAGGGCTTATCCGGAAGGACACAATCTCTTTGGGCTCAAGGTGATAAAGGCCAATCGGGCAAAGAAGAGGAATTCTCACGTATTCCCGAGTGTTTGGCAGGTGCAGCATGAGAGGGGACCCCACGTGGTTCCATGGTGGGAGCCTGGTGTTCACTAGGCTGTTCTCAGGAAAGCACATGGGAGTGGTGCACACTTTTCAGTGCAGATGCTGGGCTCCACTCCAGGCAGAACAATCTGTATTCGCTGGGGTCGGGGTCGGGGGTGGGGAGGGCACAGGTGTCTTTTCTGCAAAAGCTCCAGGAGTGGCTTTGGTGTACATTTTGGTTAAGAATGACCAGTTTTAGGCGCCTGGGTGGTGCAGTCAGTTAAGTGCCCGACTCTTGGTTTCAGCTCAGGTCATGATCTCAGGGTCCTGGGATCGAGTGCCCCCATCCCCCCCCGCCCCCCACCGTTGGGCTCTGTCCTCAGCAGGGAGTCTGCTTAAAGACTCTCTCTTCCTCTCCCTCTGCCCTCCCCCCCTGCTCCTTCTCTCTCTCAAATAAATAGATCTTTTAAAAAAATGAATGACCAATTTGACAAATACACTGTATCTGATCAAATAAGCATTGTATTTTGGAACTGTAGGTATTGGCTTTATCAGTATACATGATATATGCTTCCAAATTATTTGTAGGGGTATACCTTATCGAACAGGAGAATCACAGGTTCCCCTTAAAGGTGTGTGGTGGGTTGAACTGTCGGCCCCTCACATATGATACAAAGGGATGTGCTGTGTCCTAATCCCTGGTACCTGGGAATGTGACCTTATTTGGAAACAAGATCATTGCGGATGTCAGTTAGATGAGGTCATCCTGGAGGAGGGGGGGCCCCAATCCCATCTGACTGGTGTCCTTATAAGGAGAGGAAAAAAGCCACAGAGACAGATGGGGACGATGTCGTGGGAAGGCAAAGGCAGAGGCTGAGGGGTGTGTCTACAAGCCAAGGGCTGCCAAGGGCTGCCAGCCAGCAGGACCTGGGAGAGACAGGCAGGATTCTACACAGTCTCGGAGGAGAACAGCCCCGTGACACCTTGATTTCAGACTTCCAGCCTATGGAACCGAAATAATACATTTCTGTGGTTTAAAGCCAATTAAAACCACAATTTCTGTGGTTTAAATCCCACCCAGGATGTGGCATTTTGTTTCGGCGGCTGCAGGAAGGTTGTGACTGGCTCTGTCTATGCCTCGCCGGACGGCCAGCCCCACGTCGGGAGGATGTGCACTCCTGAGTTAGGGGCTCCGAGGCAGCCAAATTCCTCCCTGAAACTCAGTGGGCGGCATTTCTGAGTCAGACCCGCCCAGCAGGGGAGCTGTACCACTCACCCGGCCCGAACAGCGGGTGGGGCTGCCCCTGCCCCTGCTTCCCCACGTGCACACGTGTGCGCAGGTCTGACACTGCCCATAGAGTGAAGATTGTGTGCCAGACGCTGTTGCAAGTACTTCACACACAACTCAATCCTCCTACAGCTTCATGTTTAGGTAAATCGTTCTTCGACTTAGTCACCTGCAGTACAAAGTGCCAGTCTGGTCCCCCTCTCTGGACACGGTGTGTTTGCCACCATGCTCTCCCTGCATGAGCTCAGCCAGGACAGGCACTCAGCCCCAGTCGCCGGCCCCACTGGGACTGCCACTCATTCAACACTCCCTCGAGCCAGACGATGCTGTCAGTCTGAATTCAAGTTTATTTCTGAGGGAAGGGGTCCTCGAGTGGGCCCCAGACAAGTGGGAGGAAGACGGCAGACCCCCCCCAGGAGCTGGGTTTCATAGGGCTCAGGGTGGGGGAAGGCAGCAGAGACTTGAGTCTCTGGTCTCTGTACGGGTCCTGCGGCCTGGCCCTGGGGTGGGCGCCTCGTGCTGGTCCAGAGGGACAGGCTGCTCCTGGAAAGAAGTCTCCATGCTCTTGAGCTGCGTGCCTCATTTCGTCAGCAGAGAGAGCCTCACCAAATCTGTCTCCTCACCCCCTCCCTTACACCACATTACCTTGCTGATGTGAAGGAGGCATTTAAAATACAAGAGGGTCCTCATCAGGGAGATAATCAAGTGATAATCAAAAATATGCAAAGTTAGGTAAGCACTGAGCTGCAGTGTGTGCTTTCTGCAGAGAAGAGCGCTGAGCCTGGGAGACCTGGCTGAGGCCAGCGTGGCTTACCCGGGGTTGCAGGAGCTCACGGCTCAGGCCCCACAAAATCGGCACTGTCCCAGTAGAGAAAAAAGGGGCTTTGGGAGGAAAATCCACAGAAAAATAGTGTCGCCCAGGAGAAGGCCTGGTTTCCACCTGCTACTTCTAGGGGCCCTGTGCTACCAGTGGGGAGCTGGACTCTGCCTCTGACCTGCCCTCCAGGCCCCTTTGCCTCGACTGTAAAGCGAGAGGATCAGCTCCCCTTTCTGAATGTGAGTGTCCCTTCTTACAGAAATAGAAGGCAGATATCACATTTTAATTCAATTTGAAATGCTCGATATATTTTAAAAAATAAATTGTATCCCATTCATCACCAGAGCATCTGACATACTGGACAAATATTTAAATGTCCCGTGACGTACAATGTATTTGGTTCCATGTATAACCAAGTGTGACCACGGATTCGTGGACTTGCTGACATGGTGCCACGGCCCGTTTCCCCACCCTGACTGCTTGGGGCCCTGACCTGGATGTTCACTAAGCTTCCTTTGAGCAGATTCTAGGAGGCAGGTCACCAGACTGAATACCATGCTGTCTCCCGAGTCTTGAAAAAGTAACCACTAACTATAAGCAGGGCTTTGCCAAGGCTGCATTTACTAGAAAACCATGTGAGTTTAGAACAGCCCGAAAGTGAGCCTGGCCACAGGGGCACTGCCTGCAGGACTGGGGGTCAGAGAGGAGCATGGCGCGTGCTCAGGACGCACACTCAGGCGCCACTCAGCCGCCTCTTGCTCGGCCGCTCCTGATCTGCACACCATCCTCCCAGCAGAGTGGGGGCTAACTTCACATGACGTGTGGCCTCCGGCGAACTCTTACAGCCCTAAACATCCTGGTGTTAACGAGTGGAATCATGAGCCCTTGTTTGGTGTCAACATTCCTATTTTGTGTGTCCAGGATTTCCCATCCCAGCGACTCTGTGCATGCTCTGGAGGACAGAAAGACAACTGGCTTCTGCCAGAAGGATCTGACCAACGGAAGAGGCAAGAATCTTACGGAGGATCTGGAAGAACAGGACTTGAACAATATGCCCTCCCACATCCTCTGTGGTGGCGGCCACTGTAAGAAGGTGCTCTTATTCCAAAATGACCGTATGCATTTAACAATCATTCAAGACCCTAAGAAGCAAAGGGAGGTGTTGTAGAGAGAAGGGGGAGCTTGCAGGTTTGGAGCAGGGGCAGTAGGCAGGGGCTCTTGCAGATACTCTGCAGACTTCATTCTCTTTCGTTCTCCCTGATCGTTTGTGAGTAGCACCTGTGCCAAATCCAAGTGTCACAAAGTGGACGGAGACGGTGGACAAGGACCATCCTCGAAGGCTTCCTGGAGAGGGACTGAGGAGGAGACAGGGCTTTGGGGAACAGCATCCCGCCCTAGAGAGGCTGGGTGCGCAGTGCTCAGGAGGATGAACTCTGGAGCTGGGCTCGGGAGATCCAAATTCTGGGCCCGCCACTCGCCAGCTGTGTGACCTCAGTTTGTCGGTAAATGGGGATGGTAACAGTATCTACCTCATCGGGCTGTTGTTGTAAGAGTTACAGTAGTTACTATACGTAAATACCTGGTGTCCGTGCCCGCTACGTCTATCATCATGGGACAGATAGCAGGGCCCACCGAGGGAGCAGAAGAAATGCGAGCAGGAGATGGGCCTAGAACCAGACCGACCAAGTGATCAAGCGGGAGACGCTGCCCAGCTATCTGGCCTGGTGCCTGCAGAGCCTGGGCACCTGGTCACGGAACAGCCTCGAGGTCGGGGGAACTCATTACGGGTCACCCTCGTGGGTCTTGGTGATTCGAGGGCCAGAGAGCAAATGGCCACATCTCGCTACAGGGTCCCAGCCTCGCTGGGACAAACTGCGGGGGACACGCTGGAAAATCAGGGCCAAGAAGGTCGTCGGGATTTTCAGTGCACACTCTGTAAAGCATCTGCACAAACGAAGTTTCTTCTGTAACAAAACGATCCCACCAAACTCCTCTCCGCCAAGTCCTCCCAACTGTTGTAATAAAAACAAGGTGGTGAGGATCAACTTTGGGAAGGCAGGGCTGATTCAAGACAGAAGGCAAGCCGATGAAGGCTGCCGCGACCGGCCGTCCCTGGCGCAGAAAACATGTGGCCGTGACCCCAGACTGCAGGTCTGGGCCACAACAGTTCTCTCCTTCCTGCCAAACCGCGCAGGCAAATGCGCACGCGCCTGTTTCAGCAGGTGCTCCCCTAATCCTCGAGGCAGACACCTCGGGTACGTACCATTACTAGCCTGGCTTTCTCCCTTGAGGACATTCAAGGGGAAAAGTTTAAATTATTTGCTCCAAACACAGAGTTAGTAGGTGAGAGAGTGGATCCGTGGAGAATGCTGAAGGCGCCCACGTCTGTCCGCCCCCGCCGCACTGTCTTACCTCCGGCCGTTGCGCCCCCGGGCCCCTGGGGTCCTAGACCCCGTGCATCCACCGAAAATGACACAAAGACCAGCACGGCCAGGGGCGTGTCCAGCCAGTCTCCCATCACCGATCCGATGCTCTTACAGAATAGCACTGAGACAGCCTGCCGCTTGCTCCCTGGCACTGGCCAAACACTGTTTTAAATTCAGCTCCTGAAATCCGTTCAATTTTAAAAAAAGAGAGTGTTCTGCCATAATATGCTAACTGACTTTGCTATTAATTTAATAATCTATACAGTGATTGGTTTAGTGTCTCAGGTAAAATATATTACCAACCCTGTAATGATTTTTAATTTCCTTGGACAGTTATAGCTTTCTTCCTGGTGTTTTGCCAAAGATGATCATCCTGTTAATATTCACAAGAAAGTTAAAAATGACTGAGATTCTGAAATTGGAATTTTAATTGGATAGCGACTTAGTCACCAACCGAGATTTACCACAGTTTGTATTTATAAAGGTTTTTTTTTTCAAAGTACTGACTTTATTTTGTCCTCTTCTGAAAGTTAGAATTTTTCACCACAAAGCAAAATTACAGCCTTAAAATGATATGTAACATTCCTATTATACATTGGCTTTTGCTTTAAAGTTGTATCATGAGAATAATATTTCCTCTCACAATACACTGCAGAAAAGCTCATTATTAAACATATTTTCAAAGAAAATCCTAACGGAGCATAGTCCCCTTAATCAGTTTCAGATATTCTGCATAATTATTTCTTAATATCAGTGAAAACATATTTTAAAAATAATGGATATCAAAAACAACGTGTATGAGACAGGGAATTAGGTCTCAAGCTTCCGCTTTTCTAAAAGAGGAAGGTTAATTAACTGTAAATTATAAACAGCACTCAGAACAGTTTCCATACCCGACAACATCACGTTATTAATTACTCTCGGTTCTATTGTTCAAAGAACAAGAGTCTGCCTTCTGACTTAGGCAGACACACACTGACCCCGGGGAAAGAGCTCAGGAGGAATCTGACAGAGAAGGGGCGCTGCCGTGCTGTTTCTAGGGTGCAGATGGAGGAGGAGAGGTGGAGAGTGGAGTACCAGGCACACCCCGGAGCCCGGGGCCGAGCTGTCCTCACAGCCCACCTGTGTCCCTGAATTGGCCAGATGGTCACCGCAGCTCTACCTAAGCAGCTCTGCGCTGTGCAGTCGGCCAAGGACGTGAGGTCACCCGGTCCAGATGGGCAGCTGACCACGGGCCTCAGCCGGACAGCCCTTTCCAGGGGGACAGAACGAACGAGAGGCAGGGACCATGCTCGGTGACAGTCCATCCCACCCCTTCCTTTAAAGCTGCTGCGGTGCTGGCTGCCGAATGCCTGAGGGGCATAACTCCATCGATTCGACCCGGGCGAGGTACCCGCCAAGTCAGAAACACCTGCTGGCTTCCCGGAAGTCGCTGATGCAGCGGGGCCCCCACCTGGGCACAGCTTTGCATGCCGGTGTATACTAGTACGTTTCAGAGCGCGGGGAAGGATTAGAAGGTGCCAGAAATACACCCCTGCCACTCGGCAGCCCTGCTCTGTGTATGGTCCTGCCCCCCACAGCCAGCATCACCCCGAGAGCGGCGCATTCGCCTTCCCGCCCTCACCTGCCTTCTGCATGTCCTGCTCATCAGAACCACAGCGCTGTTGGGTCTGGCTGTCACAGAGAAGCGAGGGGCTCAGGAGCAGGCAGCTCTGGGAGCCGACTGGGCCCGAGAGGGGCTCCCGGCTGAAAGAAACCTGACCCTGTGTCCACGCCTCTGGGGCTGTGGCTCCACCACCTATCCTTGGAGAAACACCCCGTGGCGGGAACATGGAACCCCGTGGAGCCCCTCCCCAAAGACTGTTCCCCTACCGACGGGCTTCCCTTTGCCACCCTACACGTGGGTGGTGTCATCCTCTGTAATGGTCCATGACGACAGCCACCACTGTGTTGGACCATCACCCACCATTACGCACACACCCACCCAGCCCAGAAATATTCCCATTCTTACCATTTCTCTCCTACTTTCTATCCTATACCCTATCACCCCTTTTCATTAAAGCATCTGTCCTCTTCAACACCATCCTACTTCACTGAGCTGCATGACTGGGGCAAGGCCTGTAGTTTGAAAACTATGGGCCATCCGGAATTAATGAACGCACTGCAAACCTGCTCTTATTAACCACCCCCCCGCCCCCCAACCAGGAGCGGCTGCAGCAAGTCACAGAAACCGGGACATTCCCCCCAGGCACCGACCCACGGCCCTAAACAAGGCCTTCAAGCCCTCACATCCCTCACCCACGAAATGGAAAGAGCAAAGTTGTGAGAAGCTGGAGGGAGACCAAGTGCAGAAAGGTCCTTGCAAATCCTCAAGGTCATAGTGCTGCCCCTTTCCCCCTCATGCACGGCCCACTGCACGATGTGCCACGGGGTCATGGCTCCAGTGAGAGCTTTTATGAAGACACTCCCGTGACGCTGCAGTGTTGAGAATGTTGGGGACGTGAGCTCCGGGGTCCTCTTAATCTCGAGGAGCACATGTGGGCAGGGACAGGCGGGAACACAGTGCGCAGTGTCAAGACGGGAAGAGCAGGTTCTGTTTAACCTGCCTCCCCACGCCGGGCCGACCCGGATCCCCCACTGCCCCTTTCTGTGGCTCCACCGCCCCCGCCAGCAGCGGGTGGGCTGCTCCCTCCTTGAGAAAGCTCCCGCTCTTCCTCTTCATACAAGACCCAGTACCCAAGCAAATCAGACAGACACCACCGTCCGCTTAGGGCCCCTACCCTCCCTCCATCCATTCTCGTTACTGTAATAAATCAATAACCTAGAAAGACGACGGACGGACCCACGTTGGCGCCACGACGCTTGGTAAGGCAACGTCTGTACTTCGGCCTCGATGGTACCTGTGGTGCGTGCGGTGCTTTGCTTTCCATGATACGTCCTCCCGTACGTTACACAGACATGACCGGGGTGTCGACCGATCATGACGCCCTGTCCCCAAATCCCCGTTCTGCAGGCTGGGACTAAAAGCAGAGATGAAGGCTGGCTCCTATGAGGACCGTGGCCACTCACTCGGTGTCGGAGAAGAGACATCGTTCCAGGTTTTGCGCACTCACACCTGCAGTCTGCCGAGTGCCGAGGGCAGGATCGATGCCGTGCAGCGCTGCACCTGTTACCACGATCATCACCCATGGTGCCGATGGGGACGCCGCAGCTGGGCACGGGGACCGACGTGCTGGGGCTCACACGGCTCACACGTCTCCGTGGTGGGACACGCAGTCGAGGCTGCCAGACCCCAAAGCCCTTGCTCTGACCAGGACACCAACTTCACGGGACGCTCAGCCTCCACTTCTGTGCAGTTGGGGCTTTGCCACATTCTAAGAGCCTGTGATTTCTGGTCCAATTCGTGGAACAAGACATCTACACCGCCAGGCAGACGGCGCTGGGAGGCAAATGCGGACGGAGTGGGACGGCGCAGAGTACGGTGGGACAGGCTTCTGCCCCCAGCACAGCGCAGGCCCAGGAGACGGTGCCGAGGGGCAAGGCCTCTGAGGGAGCTCGCGGTGTCTCCGTGTTAGGTCGGCACAGCCAGGACTCCCTGTCCCCTTCCTGCTGTCCTCCTGCAGCATTCCCCTTCCGAGATAACCCTGTACGGTGATCACGGACTTACCGGCTGTGAACGCAGTGGCAAGTGCGAGCTCCCGCAGCCCCCGGGATGAGCGGGCAGGGCACGTCATTCCGGCCACCGGGAGCTCACACCGGAGTCAGAGAAGGGCTCCGATGATTTGTTTCTCATCCTCTTAGGGAGTTTGTTTCCAAGATAAAGACTACATTTTAGTTTTGTTTTATGGATCAGCTGTATGAATCTTCTGTTCGATTTTGTGCAGTGGTCGGCAGAAAATTTTCTCTTCTTTTTATAGTGAAGAGCAGCGGTCCCAGTGAACTGTCCCTTTGCCAAAATCTAACCAGCTTACAGAAGCCTACAATCTAGCAAACGGTCGCTATGCTCTGTTTTCTCCTCGTGCTTTGTGGCTGAGTGTGGTCCAAAGCCAAGACGCAGGAACCATCCTGGCTGTTAAAATCACTGTGTGAATAAAATAATTGCAGGAAGAAATTTCCAGATGCCTGGGAAACATTTACTAGTACTTGTGGTGGGGTTCTCCCAGCAGAAGAGCACAAGCTTGGGGGATCTCACAAGGAGGGGCTTCGTTAACAAGCCCCCAACAGGATCAGGCTGGTCACACGGGCCCCGTCCTCACTTCGAACGCAGGAGCTCCACTTTCTCCCTTTCGTGGGGAGGGCGGGTGTTATCGTCCCAGTCGAAGGACTGGGGGCTTTGGGCTTCCAGCAGGATTCTGGTCCAATAAAGCAGGATGCCTCCTGGTGAGTTTTCTAAGTTGGAGCTCGGGGGGAGGTGCCTTCTTCTGAAGAGACCAGCCGAGCCACGTCCTCCTGGATGTTCCCACGATGCTGATGTGTAGAACGTTCTCTGGTTTCTCTCACAGTCCATCACTCACCTGTGCCCTGAGCTCAACCTCCTCCCACTTGGTTTCTTCTTCTCTCCTTGAGGATAACAATAACCACAGCCAGCTGACACCCCAAGTTGGTGCTGAGGTGCCCTGTGTCCTCTGAGCTTCCCCAGGATCCAGCGGGATGGGCAGGGCAGGTGCCCTCAGCCGGGTACAAAGTCTGTCCTACTCTTGACTGGACACTCACAGCACACCAGAGGCTAGGATCCGTCCACTGGGACCACTGCGTCTGTCACCCCATTTCACAGAGGAGGAGGTTGAGGCCCGAGGATGTTGACACTGCGTCTGTCACCCCATTTCACAGAGGAGGAGGGTGAGGCCCGAGGATGTTGCTGAGAGCTAGCTTTGAGGGCTGGCGGAGTGGAAACTGGGTCACTGACCCAGAATCCCAGGACAGGGGCAGAGCCCGGCTTAGTCCTTCTTCTGGGCCCACTGCTCTCTCCACCACACTGCTGGGCTGGCCAGCAGAGAGCGAGGCTACAGCCGGTTTCCTCTGCCAGGCTGCTCACAGGCTGGGAGCTTAGGCGTCAGCATCCGGAGAATCCACCTGCCTGAGGAACGTCAGTATTGCCGGCTGTCATCTTTGAATGAGGCAAGATGCAGACGAAAATGCAATGCAGTGAGATGGGGCTCTGGTCCTTCCTAAACAAAGTGGCTCATGGGTTCTGACTGTTAATAAGGGCCTGCTCCCCACACCCCCACTTCTATGTATATTGGAGAAATCCAAAGTGCCCCGAGGAATCTGGGTCCTGGAAAATTGCAAAAGACATAAATAACACGCCTGATAGATCTGTATTCAGAAATAAATGGCCTCATTCTAAATACAGAAAATCTTATTTATTTCTGCTTGCATCTGCTGCCTTTTTTCTGCCACTAAATATTTTATCCAAGGTGCCGGGAGCAGAATTAAATGGGGGGTTAAAAAAGAAATCGGTGAACGTCGAGCCAGGAGGCAAACGGAGCTTTTACCTTGCAAGGCTCACAGCCTCCCTGGCTAATCAGCGCTGTGTGATTTGCATATTACACAGTGTGAGCATCTCATTATCATTGGAGAGATCTGCTAAGTCCGGCACATCCCCACCCAGAGCACCTACCTGCACCTGGACCCTGCGCCCGGTATGCTCAGCCCGCCACCAGAGGGCAGCGTCCCTCCCACGTCTCCAGTGAGGAAGGCATGAAGTCCGGGTTTGATGTTCTGTTCGTTCCGTGGCGGGATGGGTCGAACAGATTTTCATTACAACATCACTGGCTGCTCATCTGTGGCTTCTCCCGTTCTCTTTTTGTTCATACTGGAGTGGAGGAAAGACACAAATGCTTCTCTCTGCAGCTGGAGTCTTCTAAGTAGGAAACTTTCAAGAAATTTTGTGGGTGGGCCGCCCACGGCCTTGGATGGTGCCCTCAGCCCCACACGTGTGGATGAGCCAGATGAGCCGCTGCAAGCGTGGATCACGCCGCATTCTGATGGGGAGGGGTCCCTTATTCTGTACAGGAAGGGCAGGGCCTTAAGGACCCATCAACACCAGAAGGACACAGTGACATTCGGCGCAAGTACACTCAAGGTCCTCACACTTTTGTTAAAGTAGGTATTTAATTAAGCAGCTTACTTGGAATCCACCTTTCTGTCTCTCACACACGTACGCACTCGCACACACAAGCACACACACGTACACACACTCCCGCCTCCTCTGTGGCTCATGTCCTCTGTGTGGGCGCCAGGCTGCTTTGGGAGATCTCAGGGCGGAAAGCATCCGTCCCTTTTCCGTTCCTGCACGGTGTGAGCCAGAGTCAAGGAAGGCCCATTACGCTGCAAAGGTTATTTCCTTTCTTGTATGTGGTTTTCAATTCCCCTTTCAGCTTTACTTTCCCTTAATGATGATTTTACCAGACTCAGTTAAATGCTATAATGAAATGAAAATAATTCTGTAAAACGCTGGCCCACAGAGAGAGCCTGCACTGGCATGTGCTGGAGATGACACGCAGAGACGAGCTAGGAAAGCCGCTGGCCTGAGTGCGGCCGTCAGGAAAACCACCGCCTCTGCCTCCGCCTCCGCGGACCTCAGCCATAACCACCCGTGATGCTTTCTCTCTCACGTCTGGCTTCACTTTGTTTTAATGCACATGGTCTTCAAAGTGTGGTACCTTACGTTCCCTGAAGGGTCCACGGACACCTGAATTTGTCTTCGGGATAAAGGAGAATTTCTGGCATGTTGAGTATTTTGGGGAGGAGATGCCAAGCACTGAGGTCTGTCTCTCTATCCTTAAGTTCCAGAGTCCTTGGGATCCCTGACACCCTTGCCAGGGCCTCCTAGATGCCAAGGCAGGTGGAGAAGCCATAGGCCAGGAGTGCGGAATGGCTGACCCCTGGGAGGAGCCACAGAGCCCGACTGGAGGGTCCTGCTCAGCTGGTGCCCACCCTCCATGCCCTGGCACCTGAGAGGGAAGGCTTTGTCCATCAGAGCTGGATGGGGAAGCCCGGGACACCCCCTGCCTGTCTTCTTTGTGTCCTCCTCAGGGAGGTGACCATGTAGGGAGACGGGCACAAACATTCTAATCATCAGCTTCTCCCCTAGCGACTCTGTAAGTCTCCCCAGCAGGACAAGCTTATGCTGGATCACATCTTGCAGGATCTAGTGAAAGAAAGGAACCGAAAAAGAGACTGGAGACCATGTACTGGTAATATCTTGATGGAAGGACATTTGGGAAAAAGTTTAAAGCACTCTTGAATTAATACATTCAATAGCTGCTTGGGTTTCTGATTTTCATGTTTTGTAGTCTTAAATCAGAATATATCATTCTGCCCAAAGTGTCTAAATTGTGTTGAAGACTTGACCGCATAATCAGGACTTGATTAAATACCATCTTGCATTATATAAACTTCTTGCAGGCAGGTCCAGATCATTGAGCATCCTTGTTTGCCTCGAGGACCCTGGGGGATTTGGTGCAGGATCAATGCATGAACGCGCACCTGGTGATGTGAGGAAGCGCTGTTTCACAGGAGAGTCCGAACTTCCCAGGCAGCCGCCGTATGTCCATCCCGTGAGGGGAGGTCTGAATCGCGTACCTCCCTCATCTCCTCCTTCCCTTCCACTCTATAAAGGCCCACGCTGGGCTGGGCACTGTGTTCTCCTAGTGACTAACCAATGCCAGGTCCGGAGTAGAGGCCTGGCATGCAACTCCTGAGGAAATGAGGGGCACGTGGGCCGTTACTGAGTCCTGGAGTATCTTCCTTAGGGAACGGACTTTGTTACATGCAAAATCTTCACAGTCCTCCCACCTGTCTGGAGACACAGGATCAGAGGGGCAACCAGCTGGAGCTGGGGGAGAGCTGACCTTTAGCGGAAACCCCGTGATGGGGAGAAAGGGAGACCAGAGTGTGATCGAGACAGTCTGAGCGGAACACATAAGAGAATTCAAAAAAGGATGGCGTGGAGCAGAGAAAGAGTTGATCCCGAACCTTCAGTAGTCTGGCAGTCTTGTCCTGGGGGCCAGGCAGAGCCTGCTTCCTCCAAGAAGTGACGCGGCAGCCTCCTGGCTGGGCGACTTCCCAGGAACATCTATTTAAAGTCCCAACACTTCACACGCCTAGTGTCCACACAGAGCTTGGGTTTTCTTTTGATAAAGTAAGTGCCAGATGCCCTTATTCCTATAAAAAGAACAACATGCTGGATGGATTCTTTTCATCAGGAGCTGAAAGGTCACATCTTCTTTGGGTAGAGCTAGCACCCAGTAGTTGCCGGGCTCAGGTGTCCATCCTCCAATGAGTGGACAATTCTTGGCCCTGCATGGAAGGTACTCTGGTTCATTAGCTTGAGCAGAGAGGGAGCAGACGCTCTGCCTCCCTGAAGACTTCTGGGTCCCCGGGCTCTGGGTGTGCTTGGGCTCAGAGGCACAAGCTTGTGCCCTTAGAGACACCAGGCCTGCATGTCTGACCTCTGCCCAATGCAAGAAGCACTTTAGGACAACGCAACACAATGGCAGAGACCTCCCTCTGCTTGACCTTTCCAGGACAGCCTCTTGCAGGGTTGGGGAGCTAAGCAAGAATGTGAATTGACCTGAAACCTGACTCCTCCAGTCTGCTGCTTCTGTTCACTGCTCATAGGATCAGTGACAAGACTGAGTCTTCTCTATGCATCCAAGTTCAGGTTGCTCCGACGTGGAGAACCTGAGCGGACATTTCACCCACCTGCACCTTCCCAAGGGCAGCTCGTAGCAAAGAGAAAAGTTATACTAATAATGCAAATTTTATATAAAGAAAGGAAAACAGGGGTAAAAGAAAGAAAATCAGGCTCATTCCTTTAGAGCAGATAGTTTCACCAGAGGGTAAAGAGAAGGGGTATCAGAATCACCTGAAAAGTTCTTCCTAATGCACAAGTGCCCTGTGTGTGGGAGAGGGGGAGAGAGAAGGAGATGGAGACACCCCCTGGGCTCTGTCCCCACTGCTTATGACTGGGGACCTTTGCTCCAGCACATCCACTAAGTACATGTGAGGGCAGGTAAATATTTCATTGTGAAGTCATCTGGCTTGAATACAGGGTTCATGTCATCTTATGTGTTTAAAGCGCTGATATTTAAATATGGAAACGTTAGTGATGGGAGGAAGTTTGGAGTTATCTAGTTCATTCCAGCAGTGTTTTCAGAACAGGGAAAAGAAACTAAGGCCCAAATAGGTTAGGAAACAGATTTGATGACTAAAGGCAAAGGCTTGGATGGGGTGTCTGAGTCTCAAATGAAACTGTTTCAGGTACACATGGCGTGGAGACTGGTCTTCCTTCAAGCACTGGCAACTTGAGTTTTCATAGAACTGTGTTAACAAAACTCTCAATATTAGGGTAAATGGTCTAATGTCCCAGTAATATAAGAACACAGAAAGACTAAAAGGAATGGAAGCTCCCGAGGGCATCAAGGATTTTAGCCACAAACACTCAAATTTCATTAAGCCTCTGTAACAAAAAGATGGAGATGGGTTTGTCTTAATCTCACAATTGATGCATAATTAAAAAGCTTTAAAAATATAACCACTGGACATCATATATTATTTATCAAAATCTCTCAGGATTAGGTAATTAATTGTCAGCAAAACTTCTCAAGACCAGTGGGAATTCTTCCCATATTTTGAGAGAACGTTTTCCCCTTAGATTTCTCTTATTTCTGATTTCACAAATCCAAGCAGATCATTTCTTCATGTTGAATTAAAATCTCCAGTCATCTTCAAACAGGGTTCTAGAGGGGAGGGGGGTGGGAGGATGGGTCAGCCTGGTGGTGGGTATTGAGGAGGGCACGTTCTGCATGGAGCACTGGGTGTTATGCACAAACAATGAATCATGGAACACTTCATCTAAAACTAATGATGTAATGTGTGGGGATTAACATAAGAATAAAAAAAAAAATCTCCAGTCATCTTTCTAAGATACTAACAAAGCCTTTGCTGGCTTTTCAAACAAAGACTTAGCTTCTGACTCTGAGAACCTGAGGTCTGCTGTCAAGAGCTGCTCATTGGGAAGCATGAGCACTAATTCACGGACTCCACTGAGACACCAGCAAGGAACAGAGCTGACTGCAAGGTGGCATGTGACATTCATCAACCTTCCCATGGAAGCGATCACACAAGATGGTGATTCTGACCATTTCCCTCAGCTATTAGCCATTCAGTATGCAATATGGTGAGTTTACAATGATAACAAGTTACAGACCCTAGTTATTTCTTGGGATATTCTGCTTTAGTGGTATATGGGTGGTCCAATGTGAGGAACATGGCTTTTCTGTTTTTTAGTAATTCACTGACACCATGTCCTGTCTTGTCCTCCTTCCACGTCCCCCACCTCCCAGCATCCATTCTAACTAGACTGGCCCTGTAGTATCCCCTTGGCTACTGTTGTTCTTCGGCTGTTTTTTGAATCTGATCCTCTAACCTTCTCATTGATTCTAAGAGATCTCAACATCCCTGCAGTTAATTCCTCTTCTGCTCTGGTCTCCAGATTTGAGGTCTGCTGTTTGCAAGAGCGCAGCCCAGAGGTGGAATCTTTAATGCTGTTTCTTCATCTTGTCTGGTTCTCCCCACTCTGCACAGTGGCTGGCATGGTACTTCCTGGGCCCTGCTGGCAAGTTATGGACAATAAACTGTGAACAGAAGTGCCCAGGGTGTCATTTCCAGGCCTGGGGGGAGGGCAGCCCCAGCAGCATGGGACTGTGGTGACCATGGGGAGCAGGGCCCCCACCCCACTTACACCCTGATCTAGGGGGCATGTGTGATCATGCTGAGAGAGTCTCTGTATTGGTTTGAGTTACGGAGGTGGTGTTTGGTTTGCTTCGTTTTTGTGTTCTGTTATTCACAGAGACCTAGCCTATCCTGGCTCCTTCCTGCCTCATCTGGTGGGACTGGAGTTTGTTGGGGGAAATGCCGGGCTGCCAAGCACAAGTCACGAGCTCTGCCTTAGCACTGACCGCAGGGCAGACTCTGGATCAGATTTTTCTTGTTTCCTCACACCGAAGCTGTGTTCACCTTGCAGGGTCCCTGGCTGCTATCCCAGATGCCACGGGCCTCCATCCAGAGATTCCAGAAGCAGAGTACTGGTTCTTCTTCAGCACATACTGCTGCCTCACCTTGACTCCGGCCAGAAAATCAGAATACCCCAAGATCGACTCGGATAACTCCCCAGCCCCAGCACCGAACTGTCCACTGTTCAGATTGCAACTCCTGGCTTGTGTGCTCCGGGGTACAGATGTAGGACCCTGTGTTGGACAGCTGGTCACCATGGTGATGAGGAGGGTAGCAAACCTCTGTACAGGGAGCAAGGGGACCAGAAGAGGGAGGTTATGGGTGAGGAAGTCCTCGTCTCTCGGGAGAAATCCCGAATGCGAATCCTGGGCTCTGCTGTGGGCTCTGGAGACGCCGTGCTTTGAGGTGTGCTTGTCCGACCGTCTGCTCTTTCCGTGGTAGACATCGTCTAATCTGGGCGCACGGGCGTCTGAGACATCAACAGCCACGGGCAGTAGGCAGGCAGGCGGCAGGGGGTTTAGCTTCATGGGACGTTTCCCTTCGCGTGCGCTCGTGTGCGGTAACACGAGGTGCGACCACACAAGCCCGTGCTTTCATGCATATGCTCCTTCAACAGGCATTCACGGGAAGGTATCTGAGCTCTTAGTGTTCAGACGAGGGACAAAGATCCGTGTCTTACTCAAGGCGTCCGGTGGCTGAGGGGCAGAGCAGGGACTCAAACTCGGGCCTCTGGGGCTGGAAGTCTGTGCTCGAGAAACGCCTTGCAGGGAGCCAACTGCATTAGGGGCTGCTGCCAAGAGCAGCTACACCAAGGTGACGATCTGCTCAGAACCCGAGCAGCCATTCCAGCCGATGTGCATGTGCAAAACACGAAGTGTAGAAAGTGCCACGAGAGGCAGGGGGTCAGGGGGCTGGGTTTGGAACCCCTTACTGGCAGCGTGGCCATGGAGGAGTCACTGAACGTGGGTAAGGCAAAGTTTCCATGGCTGTGATACAGGCTAGGGTAGTGCTTTCTTCTTAGGGCTCCGTACAGAGGATTCGATGCGTTTCCTCGTGCAGCAAGGCATGCAAGAATGACTGAGTGACAGGCAGACGATCCTGGTCCTACCCCTTCGGCGGGTAACCCCGACTTGCATTAACGAAGGGGTGGTCTGGGCCTGGGTGGCTGTAATCCCACAGCCTTCCGCTCCTGGTCAGAGGGTCGCCAGCATCCCTGGTGGCATGCCCACCTCCTTCATCTTCGGGGATAAACGGTGAAACGTAACTGAAATGAGGTTCGCAGTTACTGTTGCTTTTCAACAACCAGGTTGTTGCTGAGGGACATTCATGGGCGTGGAAATCCTGACAGTGAAGGGAGGGAGACCAGCTGACTTCTGTGGGATGTTGACATCCTCGGGGCAGTTTCTAGAATGCCTGGGTCTAAGTTTGGAGCTGAGGCAGCACCACAAGGACAGATAAGAATGGCATGTGTGGGAAACAAGCTGGGAGGATGGTCCAACGGGATCTGAGGGGCACAGGAGGCCACGGTGGGCTCAGATGCACTTGGACCAGCCCAGGGGGCCCAGAGGCCCTTGACAGCCAGTCACATCTAGACTGGCCATCTTAGTCTCCCCGGATGCCTGACACCTTCATCCCTGGCCAGGGACCACTGTCCAGAGTCTGGAAACCTGAAGGCATCCCTCCGTGGATGAGGATGGCATAGACGGAACGAACCTCATCGTATTGATGTCTGGGCTGAATGAGTGGGGAGCAGTTGTAGCTTTTCTCTGTGTCTCTCTACAGGTAACATCTAGATGCTATCCAAGTCAGAATCATTAATACTTTGTGGAGCCGGGCAGGAAAAATGCTCATTTTATACATTAAATACTGAGAGCATTCGGCTTATGGCTCAGAATGACTGCCGTTGGGTTTAGCCAATGCTCTGCCCCATGGTGCCTCATAGGTCTGTGGCTTTTCCAGATGCTGATTACATTTTAGGTATTTTCATCATAATTTCCATGTCATATCCTCCCTCAGAAGTCACAGATGAAATGGAATATAATTTTTTGAAGTATTTAATTTCTACAAGCACTCATGAAACGTGATTTTTTTTTTTTAACCGAGTCACAAGACTTTGGTGCTCATAAAGAAAACAGCTATCTTTGTGGCAGGTGTCAGTACGGAGTGAGGGATGGCAATCCACGGGGCAAGGCTGCCTGGCCATGCAGGGTCCTCGGAACCTCAAAGCAGAGGGAAGGTTGCCGAAGAGATGTTCGTATCTGCACACGTATCCCTTCCAGGTTGATCTGGAATTCAAAGCACTTCCTCCATAAAGATATCACAAACAGTAATTTATGAGTGGATAGAGTTCAATAGTTTTCCAAACTGATGCCAGGGAAGAATTAACTACACATCCATGCTCCTGACTCCTGACAATGCTAGATGAGAAAGTGGAGTTGATGTCTGCTGGGTTTCCAGGCTGGGGAAATTACAAGGTAAAGTGACAGTAGGTTTAAGAGCGGTGCTCCCCCATGCCAGGAGCTATGCTAAGACCTGCATTAGCTTATTTAATTTCCTTTATGACCTTAGGGAGCGCGGATTGCTGTTACCCTTGCTTTGCAGACAAGTAAACAGAGACACGAAGAGTGAAACACTCATCCAAGTTCACGGCGCTTCTAAGTGGTGAAGCTCGTGTTCAACCACAGCTACGCCACCCTCATGGGACAGCTCCGTCAAGCCAGTCACAAGCTTCTGGCCATGCACGGGTGAAGATTTCTTGGACTGGCCAAAGATTTCCCATCCTGTCGATCAGAGAAGTAACCAACACTAAGTCCAAAGAACTAGGAATCCGTGGTTTGAATAATAACATATAAGACTTGCACACAATTCCAAGTCCATCGAACAACTGGCCACATAACTTATTTTAAAACCATCAGTCCAGTCGGAATGATGTACGATGGGTACATAAATTCACTTCAACCCACCACCAGGGCAGTTTTCGAGCAACTGAAATGCCCTAACCAGGTACTTCAGAGATGGTTAATATGAAAGAAGCCCATCAAGAGTCTACAGGCCACAGTGTCTCCGTACGATGTGCAAAATATCATTATCTAAGTGTATGTCAGGAAGTTTAAAAATAGCTTCAGAGGCGCTGGAAGCACCTTCTCACCGGTACAGTGATGTATGATATATCCCCCAGCTCCCTCACACAGTCCAAGGCTGGGGCTGTGCCCCACAAGACGGACTGTCACCATGATCCTAAAACCAAGGTCCCAGGTGGCTTGGTCTGCTTGCTACCTGTGCCGAGTGGGCGCCGGACACACCGAACATCAACGTGCAGTAAAGCAGACACAGCATCCAAGTACTTAATAAACCGTGATTTTAAACTGACGTCAATATGCGTGTTCCACGGTAAATATGACTTGAGAGCTTTGTTTCGATCTCATGCAATGGAGAAAGTCTGGTGTGCTGGGGATGAACGGGGAAGAGCCCTCCCTGTGGAAAGTGCACACTAAGCCATCCCACAGATCTCCACAAATGCCTTCGCCCATGATGACGTCTCTTCCCACGGAAGCCTTTCCCCATCAATGTCCTTTGAATAATCAGAACTGTAAGGCATGGAATCACAGCGAAACCATGAATCATGAGGTAACTGATTTATCCACCTGGGGCCCCGCCGGACCCTTTGTTGATGTCGCTCAGAGCACCTCACTGGGATAAAAAGCTGCCAGGTCATCAGTGCTGACCCTGGACAAGATGTTCTAGGAAACAGCGTCAAGAACAGCAAAACAGGCCTGAGACTTGTCCTGGCCTTGCAGCCTCTGGACGCAAGGTTGAACCGGGCACGTAAGGACCGCATGACCAGGCTTCGACGTAAGTGGGCAGCACAGAATGAGCCAGCCAAGCAAAACCCTACCTGATTTCACAGCAGGCCTGACCACAGTGAGGACGGTGTTTCTAGAGCATTCTGGGCTCCAACTCGGGACGTGCTAACATACCTCTGTCTACGGCAGCTGTGGGAAAGGGGCCTCGCTGGCCAGCCTGGCCACTTCCGCACCTGCTCCACACCAGCCCTCGGCGGGGCACAGTCAGCCCAGGGCACGGCAGACAGGGATCTGGGGGTCCCGGGTACGTGGACAGAGGGCCGAGTGCCATGAGGGCCGTGACCCTGGGGAGCAGGTGGGAGCACCGGGGCTATGGGAAATGGAAGGACAGGGGCAACAGTGGGCACCAGGCATGGGCACAGCAGAAGGCGTCACGGTCTGCATGGACTTTCATGGACTTTTCCCGAAATCTGGGCACTGTAGCTCAGGCATCGCCTGACTGGATGGATCCTAAAACCAAGCTAGAGCAATGCACACAAGGGAAGCTAACTGAGGGCTTTACTAAGCATTATTCCTGCTGACTTCCACAGGGCAAGGCTGCCTGGCCACGCAGGGTCCTCGGATCTGGCCACACCTTCCAAGTACCTTTAAGCTCCGGACTAGTTCAGGTTAAAATTCAACCCTGGTGATTACATCCACACCAAACCACAAATTAAATAAATACCCGTCAGGCCACTTTCTCAGCTCTGTCCATCATCCCAGCCCGATGATCCCAGGCTGTGCCCTAAGTTCACCGCCCTCTTGCACCCACCAGCGTCTCAGAGGAGTTGAGGGAATAAGGGCTTCTCTACGTGGGGGAAGACCTTGGTTCTCAAGTGACCCCAACACCTCCCACTTTCCCTGGGGTACAAGCCATTTCATGACAAGGGCACGTCTGTGAATAACGGTATTTATCTTGGAGCACGCAGATGACTGCTGAGATAGCAGAAGTGTGGATGTCTCACAGCTGGGCTGACACACTGGACGACTTCAAGTCTCATTAGAATACCACACGCCACCAATCCTGTGCTGTACCAACATTCCCTGTGTGCATGCTGGTGATGCGGGAGATGGAAACACTACGAACAATAATATAAACCTGCATCAGAGTGTGAATTCTTAACAGGGTCCAGGATTGGAGTTCTCAAAAAACCCCAGGAATATCTTCATTTTCACTTCTGGGTAGCCAACCTCAGTATACCTTAACACAGTTGTAGGACAGTATGAAGGAGTTTTAAATCTTATACTAAAGTCAAAATTCTGTGTCACTGCATGACATTTGCCCAGAATAATAAAACAAAGATTGCATTTTGCTTATCAAATTTAGTTGGTGGCCACCATGAGCTGAGGACTCAGCAAATCGGAGAGGTACGCAGAGCTGTTTCCAGCCAACAGGTGGGTCACTTCGGTTAACTGGACAGATTTTCCCACAGGGTGGGTGCACACCTCTGCTCAAGGAGCTCAGGCTCCCAGCAGCCCCCATGTTTCCCACCTCGTCTCGCCCTCAGGCTGATGTCAGCATTCTGAAAGGTCCAATGCGTTAAGACCCCTTTTGGGAAACAAAGCAAATCGATATTGCATTCGATATTCTGAGTCCATGAACGGCAGAGTCTCTCCCCACTGACCCAGTCTCGTATATTCTCGGAGCTCACAATTCCAAGCATGTCAGGCCCTCTGCAAACACTTCCAGGGTGTTCCCCACCCCAATATTTTTTCAAATTTTTTTTTTTTTTTTAGAAGTGGTGTCTGGAAGTGAAACAGTTAAGTCACAGATTAGAAAAAGACAATCTTCAAAGTTCACCCATTATTCACACAGGAACCAAGATTCCTGGGACTCTCAGTCCCCCAACTTGAGAAATCTAAGCATCAGAGTCTGTAACCTTCCAGGAAACACAACTAAGTGGATGAAGCTGCCGCATCAGCTGTGGTTGATTTAAAATATTTGGGGCTCTGTTATCACACCAACACAATTTCGTGTAAATGCCTTGAAGAAAAATTTCCTTTCAATGGATTTGCTAAAGCAAAAGCTTAACTTGAATTGCCAAGCGATGAGTTTTTTATTTTATTAGGAAGATATTAAAAAAGCTATTTTAAATCTTCTGGTTATGGATTTTTTTTTTTTTAAGGAGATTAGTCCTAGAGCTGTCTAGGCTTTAACTGCCAGGACCCCAGGATCTTTCCTTTTTTGGGGGGGGCCTTCGGGTTGCTACTGCACTGACCTCTCTGGGACTTGGGGCCAGCCGCTCATGGGCGTGGCTGTGCACATGACCAGAGTGGACACTGGCCAGTTTCCTTTTCATTCCAGTGACACCCTCAGGTGGGGCCAAGGACAATATAGCAAAAAAATCTTCAGGTTGATTCTTCTGGGGCCCAGAAAGCAACTCAAAATCTGGAATCCTAAGTGCTCTGAGCCTTGCCAGTCCCACGTTAGAATAAACCCCTCGGAGGGGTGACCGCCCTGGGGAGGACAGCCCTGATGGGCACCCCCATTCTGGCATGTCTGCTGGAAAACAGGCCCTACAGAAATCAGGTTGGCCGTGGTATCAGGAAAGGAGACTCGGGGGCGGGGATGGAATGGGAAGGGGCTCAGGACAACTTTCTGGGATGATGGGATACTTGATGTCTTGATTGAGGTGCACGGTACAGACATCTGTCAAACTCATACCAAACTGTGTCCTGATGATTGTGCATTTCGTTGTATACAACTTATACAAGAAATCAAGTCATAGATTTTTATGCTTTGGAGACCTCAGTGAAATGATGATGGTAACTGATAATAAGCTTATGGATCTCTCTGCTGTAGGCCCGTTGGTGCATAAAGCCCCACAGTGCAGAGTCCTGGCTTGAGGAATGCACAGCACTGAGGAAAAACGGTGTTTTCTGGGCTTGATAATTCCTTGACCTCCCCTTGGCCTAGCATGGTGAACTGTCCCCACGGCCACGTGGTCTCAGGCAGGTAGGTGCAGAAGACATCATCTGTTTATTGGCCCAATGCTGATGCAGAAGCATCCTGATCCACACCTGGATTTGTAGAAAGGAATTTTCCTGGACTTGAACAATGATACTCCCCAGGACATGTTCCTTAGCTTTGTGTGAACTTTGGCAGATCACTTAAGCTTCTCTTGCCTCATGTGGGAAATGTCAATGATACTCCGGTCACCATGTTGTTGTGAGGGGACTATGGGCTGAATGCGTCCCCGAGAATTCACGTTGAAGCCTGAGTCCCCAGTAGGATGGTGTTAGGAGGTGGGGTCTTTGGGAGGGGATGAGATCATGAGGGGGGAGCCCCCATGGTGGGATCAGTGCCCTGATAAGGGGATGAGGAGACCAGCTCTCTCTCTCCCCCTCTCTGCTGTGTGCGGGCGCAGTGAAGACACTGTCTATGAGGTGGGTCCTTGACAGACACCAGATTGGCCGGCGCCCTGATCTTGGACTTGCAGCCCCCAGAACTGTGAGGAGTAAATGCTTGTTGTTTAAGCCCCCGGTCTACAGTGCCCTTTAGAGCTGACTCAGACGGACAGTTAGATGAGGCTACAGATAAGAAAGTGCTCAGAACAGTGACCAGAACGCGATAGCCATCAATACATGATCGTTGCTGTTACGACAGAAGGATCATCCGCGTGGAGACAGATTATAAATGTTCAAGAAGAGAGCCTCCCGCTCACATTTTTAGTTATTTAATAATGCATTCCAGTGGAGAACTCTGGCACAGAGGAAAGCCAGCAGGAGAAAACGTGCACCAGGGCGCATGTCCTCGAAACAGCAAATCACCCGGACCAGCTTCTTCGGAAAGCTCTGCCCGTTATTTCTTCTCCAGCTCTCCCTCCACCCCCAGGCAAAACAAGACACCCTACCTCTTGGGGAGGGGCTCGGGAAACCTCGGTATTCGCGGACCTCCCAGAACAGCGCCTCCTGCCCCTTCCGCCAGGAGTTTGGGTTCTGGAAAGCTCTGCGCACCTGGCCACCAGGTGAGGGCTCCCACTGACGGCCTGATGCTCCCTGATGCCCCAACAGCGTCTTTGTAACCTGGCGGAACCTCAAGAAATGGGAGGTAAACTTACAGCGGAGGTCAAAGGCGACAGCCACCATCACTGCCGGTCTTGCGGCAGCAGGGCCCACAGAGCTGTCCAGCCCACCGTGCGGCTCACCTTCATACAGCCAGTCGCTGAGGCCGTTGTAGATCACGCCCTCCTTCCCAGTCGAGACCACACGGATGGCCTGCTTCCCGACGTGCGCGCAGTAGTAGATATTGTTTTCGAAGATAAATATCTAATCGGGAGGAGAGAAAACACCGTGTTAACCCAGGACATGGTTCTAAATACGGTGCTCTTAAGAAATCTGAAGTCGGTGGTGTGGTTTGCTTTGGCCTGCTGCATTTCTCCGATAGAACAAAGCCAGTGTCGGGATCATCTGGGGCTCACCCACTTACCCCTACGTCTCCCCCATCCCTACTTCACACAGTTTGCCCCAGGACGGGACAATGTGCGGTCTCATACTTTAGGCACTTCCACTCAAACCGCAATGACTGTTTTCCATTATTGTACTGTTCCTAGCAATTCCGATGGGGGGGAGGGGGGAGGAAACACCGGGAACCTGGCATTTATTCATTCAACAGTCATTACGATTACTTAGTGGCACCTCCTCTAAGGTGCCATGATTAATGGGGTGGGACATAAAATGTGCTTTCGTTCTCCTTACAGTCTGGGAAGAAGACAAACTTTACCAGGAAAATGTTCTGATGGGGGGAAGGGGAGCTCCGGGAAGACGTAACAGGATTCCCCAATTTAGGTCAAAGGACTCCCTGAGAACATGACGGAAAATTTTTTTATTGTGGGAAAATATACACGACGCAAAATTTGCCACCATAACCATGGTTAAGTGTATAATCTGGTGGCATTGCGCACATTCACGCTATGATGCTGCCATCGCTGTCACCATCTCCAGAACCTTCCTGTCGTCCCCAGCTGAGCCTCTGTCCCCACAAAACACTGACGCTCACCCCTCCCCAGCCCCTGGAGCCCCCCGCGTCTGCCATCGGTCTCCACGAATCTGGTGACTCGGAGCATCTCGGGTAAATGGAATCACACGGTGTCTGTCCTCCTGCGACTTTATTTCACTCAGCACAAAGTCCTCAAGGGTCACCCATGCTGCGCCAAGTGACGGGGTTTCGAGAAAGTGCTGTTCACGCTGTGGCTCAGTGAAGAGTAGGATGGAGACGGGCTGAGAACCTCGCTGCACAGAAGAAACACGATGGGAGGAGAGCTGAGCCGAGGTGGGCACAGGGTGTCGGCAGAGGTGGACAGGGGCTCCGTGTGGGCTGTCCTGTCAGGGGCAAGGTGGCAGGGGGAGCCAGGGGCCGGCAGGACCGGCTCCTCTTGTGGGACCCCACCAGCAGCAGGGAGCAATACAGTTAGATGTGAGTCTCCTGGTGATGAGAAGGCAGCGGGGCCTTGGGGGGGGCACCGTGTGCCTGGCCCCGTCATCTGAGGGTGCTCACGAGGGGGTGGTGGGGACACCAGCCAGGGGACAGCTGTGAGGGTCAGCTGACCACGCTCAGTGAACCCAGGTCTGGGTGAAGGGCTGACGCGAGGCACAGCCGTTCCTGAGCCGCTGGGTGGTGGTGACCCATTCGTGGAGGAAGAGGACGGTCTCGGTCAGTGGCTCTCGAATTCTGGTGCCCACTAGAATGATCCGGGGAGCTCTTAAAAATCCCACTGTCCGGTCCATCAGCTCAGCCCAATGATCAGTATCGAGGGGTGAGAGCCAGGAATCAGAATGTTAAAGAAAGATCCCACGTGATTCCAACGTGCAGCCAAATTTATAAACCCGTGGCCCAGGAGAAACCTAATGTCTCCTGAAGCTCTGCAAGTAAAAACGAGCCGACAGAATGCCCGTGCTCTCTGAGGTACTGATCTGTTGTGCCCCGAGTTTCTGCACCTGCACCCGGCCTTCCGTGCCCACGGGGCCATGTCCACGGAAACTGAGCCGCGTGGGCCAGGCACAGGACTCAAACCAGGTGTTCTTCTTTTAAAGAGACTAAAAAACATACTGTCAGTGTCATTTAGGAGACCACAAAGAGAGGGTATTTTGCACAGCACAGGAAGGGGTGGAAATACTAACTTTTTTTTTTTTTTTTTACTGAAAACGCACAAAAGGCAGTTTCCCCAGATGGCTCTCACCGACGGGGTATCTGAAAGTACCAAGTGTCAGTTTTCTGCTCAGGGCGCCTGGTGCTTCAAGGATTCCCTTCAACCAGGAGGGAGCTGGAAAACTTCCAGACACAAGTATACATCCTAATTTAACTTCAGTAGCTGTTCTCGTGAGTTTGCCTAAGGGAAAGATGTATCACTAAATTTTAACTTCTTTTATGTGTTCTAAGCCTATAATAAATTTTTGAATCAAGTCAAACTGCAGCCAATTAATATTTTGAGTGAGTAAAATGTGCTGTGATAGATATTAAATCTTTTATCACCTTGGTTTTATTTTTAATGGAAGGAAAATGAAAAGAAACACGTTGTAGGGAAGAGTGCGTTTTGCTTGGGAGACGTTTTCCGTTTTCCTCCAGATGTGCAGGTGGAGCTCCCGGGGTCGGAGACCAGGGCCACACGGCTCTGTGCCTGAAGACTGGCGCAGGCAGGGGCAGGGCAGGCACTGGGGCGGGCGAGTGGCGGAGTCCTCCACTCTCCAGCCCTGCTCAGTGCGCAGCTCATCGCCGCGGTTCCTGGCGCCCTGGGAATGTCTCCATGCCTTCCCCACGTGCAGCACCCCAGTCCTCGTGCCCCCTCCCCCCCAGGTGCAGAGACATTAGCTCCCCTCCTGCAGGGGGCTTCTCCCTTCGCCTGCTGGGGCTGATGCCCCCGGTGCCACCCACAGGGAGCAGGTGTCCCTGCTTCCCATTATTCCCTCCCCTGATTCATCTCACACACCATAGTCCTGATCCTCTTTCCTAAAGCACCATCTTTATCATGTCATTCTGTTCCTTGAAATCTGGAGTGGCTTCTTCCTGGTAACTGTGGGACCGAGTTTAAACATCTGGTCCAGGGTTCAAGGTCCTCCGGGACTCCAGGCCCCAGGCCTGCCTGTCTCCCTCGCTCCCCTTCCCTGCAGGAGTTATGGCGGCCGGTCCGACGACACACGGGGACACGAAGGGGAGAGGCAGTCCTCAGAGGCTCACATTGGCAAACGGGGGTCCAGACTGTACCAGCTCAGTGTGCTCCAGGCCACACGAGAGGGTCCACGCCACAGGCCGTGGGAGCACAGAGGGTGCGCTACGTGACCTGGGCTCAGATTCTTCACCTGTCATAGAGATAGCAGCAGAAGCTGACCCTGGGCGGATGTGACGAGCAAGCTGACAAATCGGAAGCACTTACAGCGGCACCCAGCACAGAGTAGGGGCTTGACAGAGTGTCTGCTTTCACTGTCATGGTCATCACTATAAAAACCCACTCCGTCGGGAGGGATCAGGAGAGGCTTCATGGGGGAGGTGACATCTGAGCTAGACCAGCTTCTAATTTTGATCAAGTCCAATTCACCGATTTTTTTTTTTCTCTTGCGCTTTTCGTGTCACATCTAAGAATGGCCAAGTCCAAGGTCATGAACACTTACCCCCATGATTTCTCCTAAGATTTGTATAGTTTTAGCTCTCACATTTGCGCCTTTGATCCATCTTAGGTTATTTTTTTGCATATGTTGGCCAGGCTTTCTTCAAATACTTTATAAACATTCATTCAGTTTTTATGATAATGCTTTGGTTAGGGACTAGCCTTGTTTGGAGGATGAAGACACGAGCATAGGGAGGCTAAGCAACTTGACCAACAGCTCGTTGGTCAGTGCTGCGGCAGGGTTCAAACCAGGTGGCCTGAGGACGCAAGACGCCGTGCCTGAGGTCGCCGGGGAGGCAGGAACTCGGGAACTTGGGCGGCTCTGTGCCACGGCATGCCGCCCCCCTAGAGCGATGTGTTAAATAAACAGACGGTGTGATTTCTTTTTTTCTTTTTAATCTTATTTTTTTTTATTCTTATGTTAATCCCCATCATTACATCATTAGTTTTAGATGTAGTGTTCCATGATTCATTGTTTGTGCATAACACCCAGTGCTCCATGCAGAATGTGCCCTCCTCAATACCCACCACCAGGCTAACCCGTCCTCCCATCCCCCTCCCCTCTAGAACCCTCAGTTTGTTTTTCAGAGTCCATCCTCTCTCATGGTTCAGACGGTGTGATTTCTAACCAGCAATGAACCAGAGACTGTGGACACCTGTCTGAGCCACACTGATGCCTCACCTTCCCTCTGGCCGCTTCTTTCTCACGCAGAAGAGCACGAACGCCCGGGGCAGATGTCACAGTGCCACTGTCATCAGGAGCTTCCCAGCGGACACGGCAGGCATCACCTGCTGCCCCCGTACCTGGTTTTATTCAGGTGAGCCTGGGTCTGGTGCTGTATGACCGCTGGACTACGCTGGGCCCGAGCCCCTGCCAGGTCCCAGATCCTATCAGCTGAGGTTCTAGAATCTGTTCCGGTCAGGGGGCTGCCCACCTCTATCTCAGGATGGCTGCATCTCTGCAGCTTCTGCACCTGACAGTTGCCCCGGGGCCCGAGGCCACTCGAGGGTATTCAGTGGAAAGGCTGCTGAACCAACAAAACCCGCCATCACCACTACGGCCCTGCGATCCCAGGCACAGAGCTCGGCCCTTGATTCTTTCTTCCAGAAAGCTTTAAAAAATATACACTCAGGTTCCCCCAAAGTAATCAGATTGTTCTGCGCTCCTCCCATGTGGTCTCCGAGCACAAGTACCCGCTGGGGACAGAAGACAGTCCCCACGCCCTGCACCCCCGCGATCCTGACGCCCCTTCCGGAAGCTTTGCCCGGGGGGCTTCCAGGTGTTCCCTCCTCCATACCTTCTCTCTCCTCCTCATCTGAGACTGTTTCCCCTGCTGCCTGCCTGAGTCCCAGTCCTCCTGGGAGGCTGTGCTGGGCTCCATCCTCCCAGGAGGCCTCGCGTCCGCCACCCTCCCTGTGCCTGCCCCTCCTCACTGACACGCACGTGGCTGCATGTGGAGAAAGAGGGAGCACGAAGATCCAGGCAGAGAAGATGAGGGAGTTTAGAAGTGGGAACTTCTCCTCTACTTTCTGAGGGCCTGACGTGTGGACCCGGCGTGCACCGCTCGGGACTTTGCCAGCACCTTCTGATGGTCTGATCCATTTCGCCTTTGCTGCCTCCCAGAGCTCCCTCGCCATCGGCACCTGCACGTCCTTCTCCACAGTCCCTGCAGATTCCAGCCAGGTGGGGTTGCGTCTCCGGCTCCTTGTTCCCCTCTCCCCATCCTTAACAGGACTATGTGTGGATGGTGGTGCTCTGTAAGGACATGTGTGAGTTTTCAAACAACTAGTTGGCAGACGGTCTCAGACAAATTTGCGCTCACTGTACCTTGACTCACCGAGTCCAATCCCTTCCCTCATTTCTGGGCATTTTAGTTCTTTCTGCTATCCTTGGAGTAGAAGGTGGGAGCCACACGTACTTACAGCAGTTTCAGCACAACCCTCGCCCTGATCCGCCCCCTGGTTTTAAATAGAGATGTCAGGAAGTACAAACCAAATGGGACTGGAAATACATATTTCCCTATTTCTTACAAAACACTTGACATTTTTATTAGTCTGATTTTTTAATAAGCACTTTTGACTAAATATGGTTCAGACACTCATGGTTACAGTAAATTCTGTGAAAGTTCAATTAATTGGAATTCTCTGGAGGAACGTGAACTTTCAATTCAACAGATTTTCCGGATGAATTCTTGAATTAAAGAAAAGATCTTTTCAGTTTCAGTCTTTATTAGGGAAATATTTCCATGTTTTTCTGCTTTCCTGATCTACTAAATAGAATGAGGTATACGGCATGGAATTATTACTGAGTAAGAACCTTGTGTTGCCTAAGATCATCTACATAAATATGTATTTTTCATTGCCTAGAACTGTTGGTGTTGTTGTAGATGAGCGGACTGGCTTGAATCTCTCTCCATCCTCAGAGTCGTTTTTCTTGATGCTGTGTGTGTTGGTAGATCTCTCTTCCATGTAAGTAGTATACCCCAATATTTAGTATATGAATTAGCTGGGTTTTGACTAACTGAGGCTTTGACTTCTTTTGGAATCTGAAAAACTAATGAAACTTCCGCTAACTCGGTAGAAATCAACATTTGTCCGTGTGAAGGTGGGTATTAAGTGCTAATTGATAGCCTCAGTATTTCTAAAACGGATTCAGAGTAGGTGACAATAAAATGCATGTCTGCACGTGCACAAAGCTCACAGTGACATACACAGCTAAAGAGGGAGCTAATTATCTCAGGAACCAAGGATGGGATAATTACTATAATCAGGTGCAACCTAGCTTTTCGTTCTGGAAAATCCAGGCCAACAGGGAAGCCTATTGAACAGCTCAGTGCTTGTCAAAAAGACAGCAACACGGGTCAGGGTGGAATGATGAAGTGGAAGGAACACAGGACTCCAAGTAGAAACCTCAATTCTAGTTGAGACCACTAGCTGGCCAGCTTCACGTGGGTCGCTCGCTGAACCTCACCTCCTTCACTATAAAATGTGAGGTCATACTGGATCTCTAGGATTTCCTCTAGCTTCTACATCGTTCAACCCCAAAGTCTCATGAATATTCAGATCAGGAAAAGGTATTTCAGCATTCATAGTGAACCCAGTGTGTTAGCATTGAAGGGGAACAGGGATTCTCCATACGGCAGCTGAAAAACCTCAACGGTCATATTATCCCAGGTCCCTTTCATTGTCCCCCTAGACTGACTTTCCTAATCATGAGACGCCATCCTGAGAGCAGTGATTATGTACTAGTTGATTTTCCCCTTGCTTTCACTTCTTATCTTGAGTTATCCCATTTCCTGAGCAAGCGCAATTTTGCTAATGGGACACGGGAGTGACCAGCACTTACCACGGGCTCGGCAGTAATCATAAGGAAGTTATGCATTCCTAAAGCAAACCCATCATCTCTGCCGCAGGCCATCCTAATCCCACGGGACACACTACACATGCTTAACCCACATCACTGGAACTACATACAAATAAAATATGTCACCAGAACATGGAAATTGTGTCTCTAAGTCTTGAAGCCTGGTCAACGTATCTTTTAGGAGACTCTGGTGAAGAAGCAAAATGTGGACAGCAGCGGCCAGTATGTCCCTGGGAGGCTGGCTCTGGTCAGGTTCATGTTCCAAGATGGCTTTAATTTCTAGATGTACAATAAATGCCCCCTGTGGTCCCTCGAATGGCCTCCTCAACAGGTCCCATAACAGCAAGTTGAAATGACCAACTGTGGCTAATGGATTGAAAAATCCTGTTGTGGGGGCCATTTGGAACTTGACTCCAGTCGGCATGGATGTTGACTTGGGGCTAACTTTGTTTCTGTTGTCTTGGACACCTGGCATGGGAAGATAGGGTCTCCACAGGCAGGCGACACTATTTTTGATCCCTGCATCTGGACGAGGGGAGCTGTATATCCTGGGTGGAAGCCGGAGCTGTGACTTCTCCAGGTGTATGGCTTCCATCACCAGGCACGTCCCTGTGGGGTCTGGAAGCTATGCCCACAGCTCCAGAGGGCCACAGGGCCGGGCAGATCCCACACCTGCCTATGGGCTCCTGTCTACTGGGGGAGCTGGTGGCCACTTTATGGCTGTGGGGGCCCTGCTTCGTGTGATCCTGCAGGAGAGATACACCTACCACCCTCCAGGCCAACAGTTCCTGCCTATAGTCTTGCCAGCCAAGCTGATGGCAAGCATGCCTTTCGTGGACTTTCAAGTCAGAGTGCTTGTTTGATCAATACAAGACCGCCACAGGGGGCTTGGAGCAGCCCTCGGACTCCCAGGGCATCCCATCCTCCCTGGGTTCCTGTCCGGAGAAACCGATGATAGCGGGAACTCCGAGTCTTCCCTGGAGTGAAATGACTGGGGAGTAATTACAAGAGACATTCACCAACACCAAAGGAGGACACGGTGAAATAGTGCTGGGTTTCTTTGGAAAGCAAACTGGCTGGCTGAGATCACGCAATCAGCCTGTCTATGAGGGCAGCAAAACCCACCAACCTCGGGCCACGTGAATTCACCATTATTACAGCATATGTAGAAAAAAGGAAAGATGTCATAATCCTACAGACCACGAGTATACACATATATAACTATTAAAAGAGACTTTCTTGTATTTTATTCCCTCCCAGATGTGTGTGTGTGTGTCTTGGTGGGTGGGTATAAAATCTAGTTTTTAATAAAACTAAGGACTTACAACATATATGATTCTGCATACAAATTTAAGATTTATATCAAAGATGCTTTTCCACGTCATGAAGCATCTCTGAGACATGCCTTTTAGGAGACGTTAATTACGATCCTTTTTTTTTTTTTAAGATTTTATTTATTTATTTGACAGAGAGAGAGAGACACAGCGAGAGAGGGAACACAAGCAGGGGGAGTGGGAGGGGGAGAAGCAGGCTTCCCGCTGAGCAGGGAGCCCGATGCGGGGCTCGATCCCAGAACCCTGGGACCATGACCTGAGCCAAGGCAGACGCTTAACCGACTGAGCCACCCAGGCGCCCCAATTACGTTCCTATTTTTGACACAATTCTGTTTTTATTATAATAAAAATGCTATTCCTGCATCTTTGTACAAAAGTCTTTGCCTGTGTCTCCAATATCGCCCTAGAATAAGTTCCTACAAGTGGAAAGCATGAACCACATTCACTGTGCAATTAAAAGAATGGGTAAAGGACATGAGCAAGTATATCAAAGACCCACACAAAGTCCTAGAAGATACAGAAGCGTTTGTATTCACGAATGACAAAAAGGAATCTTATTACACAGGGCCTAGTTTGTTTATCAAATTATCAAAGACCAAACAAAAATGATACCCAACATTGCTAAGAATGCAGTGTGCTCTTCTGATGGGAGCAGAGACTGATATGATAGAACATTTACGAAAAGCAGCCCGCAGAGCTCATCAAAAGAGACTTTTTTGTGTGTAGATTATGTGACGAAGGCTGCTGGAGACAAGGTGCAATTGGCCCTTCAAGACCACTTGTGCAAAGATTGTGGGAAGCCGCGACCTCTGAACTAAAGGGTAATAACACACACGTGCACACAGGTGCACGCGCATGCTCACGTGCGGTCCCTGTGTCTCCACCCAAGCCGGGAGAGCTGCTCTCCCACCACTCAGAGCTCAAGGTCAGGAACTGACCTGTAGACTGATCTGTAGATTAAATAAATTCTTTACTTGCTCTGTTCTGCTCTCCTATGACTTGTATTTTGGCCTTTCCTCTGCTCAGTTGGGCAAGGAAGTGACCCTCTATTATCCTAGTTTAGAACCCCATCTGGAGAACGGATGGGTGGAGGGGATGCCAAGGCTGTTGATCAACGAGAGGCTTTAAGATTCTTGATAATGCTTATCCAGTTTGGGGATGCCCTCATCCAGCTGACAAACACCCATCGAGCTGCTCCGATTCACCAGGCTGGCGCTAAGCACGTGCTGTGCAGGACCCCATCGGATCTGGGCAGTGACTACAACTCTGTTTACCTGGGCGAACATTTGATATTTCCCAGTACCTCCATCAGCCTGAAATTCAGAGCACTTGGTTCTTACACTGGTTCTTGTCCAGACAGCTATAGGGCGTGACAAAAATCGCTTAACTGGCTCAAAATACAGAGAACCGCACCAGCCACACCAGTAGGAGATAATCTGCAGGAGGAAACCTTGAAGGTCCTAAAGCACATTTAAAGGTAATGCACGATTAGGCGAACACACGTCATCAGCCCACCTGATTCTCACTACAGACGACACCACCCCACTAACAGGGTCCTTGCAGCCGCTCACACACTGTCCTGCAAAACTCAGGGTCCCCCATCATAGCGCATGTGCACTTCAGCAAATTAATACAGGCTTTAATTCCACAGGGTAGAGCTCAGTGCCAGGAAAGGACGAGTCTTATAGATAACCTAAAACTACCTTTCTTACCAGAAAGGACTTGCACTCTTTCATCCTTTCAAAATGCCAACCCAAACCAAGAGGAAACACCAGGAACTCTGCACTAATGACCCGCCCAGCAAAGAGCCTTCAAACTCAAGGAAAAGCTTCCTTTTCAAAGTCACCCACCCTGAAAAATCTCTCCGCATCCTCTCACCCACTGGACACACGTTTTTAACCTGGAGAGTTCAGATGTGTTATTTTTTCGAAGCTGGGGAAGAGGTCTCAAAATAAAATTATGTTCCTGTGCATTAATTTGACCCCTCAGGTTCAGCGTCCACCATGACGCTACTGACCTCCACACCAGAGCTAAAGAGTTTCGCAGCCCACTAAGTGTATGCGATGTTCCTTACAGATCCAGGAATGCAGAGCGGCGGCCGGTTCGGGGGCAGCAACCAGCACTGTGCCTGCAGGAACAGGCATGCGAGCGCCGGGTACACCCCCCTCGTGGCCGTGGGTCTCTGAGGCTCCAGGGTCACCCAGGACGGCCTGGTTGGGTTCCTGAAATTGCCCCCACTGGGAAGGGCTGGTGGGAGGGGGCACAGTGCCCAACGCGGCCCGGGGGTTGGGGTCCCCTGAGGATGGCGTGGGAGTGGGGATGGGGAGGGTGAGCGGAGGACGGCCAGGTGGAGATGGGACAGCCGTGGAGGAGGCAGAGGCACGTGGAGGCACCCGGTGTCGAATGCAGGACGCCGCAGGGGGCCGATCAAGGCAGCGAGTGTGGAGGGCGTGGGGGAGAAGAGGCAGGGAGAGCTGAGGCAGCTCCTGCCGTCCACGATAATGCTTGTGCTTTCTTCTAAGGACGGGGACCTGGAGGGCTCCGGTGGTCACTGTGGTTGTCAGCTGCCCTAAATGAGGGCGTGTGCGCCCTGCGCGCTCCATGACCACCCCGCCGCCATGTGGGAGCAGGGGGCAACGAGTGGACAAGAGACCCCAGTGGGGCAGTCCCGCCGAGGGACGATGGTGGCGTGGGCCGGGTGCTGGCCATGGGGACGCTGCCATGCGGGCAAATTCCCAGGTGTGATGCTGCCCCAACACCTGTTAGAGGAGAGGCAGTGGGAGGGTCTCTCCACGTGCAAGTGGATGGACGCTGGTGCTCACTGGGGATCCCTGGAGTGGGTCAGGTAGGAAACCATGATCCCACCTGAGGTGCGGGGTGCAGACAGTCCAGGCGGACATGACCACTCGCCCTTGGTCTAGAGCGGTTCATGTCTCAGGCTGCGGGTGAGATGAGTAGCACTTATCCTTACTGTGAAAACAGTTTGTCGGCCCTGAACGACCTTGGGATCTGCTCCTTCCTTCCTCTTCCATCTTAAGGGGCACCACAGCCCACGGCAGTGAACCCTGTGCGGGCCACGGCAGCCCCTGGACTGGGCCATGCGGGCCCAGGCGCTCCAGGTCTCTGCTCCAGGGGGTTGGTGTTCCCTTAGCCCCTCAACCCACTGGCTCCCGGGAACCATCACGGCCATGACGAGTTCATCAAGGGTGTCAGCGCTAACTGCTGAGCAAGTTGTCTTTCCTTAAAGGATTCAGTGTGGGAGGGACACTTAAAAGCCGCACAAAGGACCTCTAAAAGGCATTCAGGCCACGTGGCAAACTGCTGGAGCGAGGGCCTCCGACCCTTCTCCGAGGGAGACTGCTTCCTTTGTTCCAGATGACCGCGACCATCATCGATGGGCTGTAATCTCTAGCATGGCCCCACCTGCCCGGAGGCAGATGCTTATCTACCGACAGGAAGACAACTGTATTTACTGCACCACACTTGGGGAGTCTCTGCTCCTGTTTCACGGCTGGATGTTTTGGCTAAGCACTTGCCGGCGATCTCCACTTTCCCTCGGCCTCGTCTGAAGCTACCCTGTCCTATTCCAGTGGCCCTGGAGCTGTCTGTGAGGGCCACTTTCTGCCCTGCTGCCACCACGGGCATGTGTTCCAGGCCGGGGCGCTCCAAGGACACACCCCCAGCCACGTGATCCTCGTGGTAGGCGCGTGGCACACACTGACCAGCCAAAGCTCTCACTCAGCACTTTCCTGATGGGAGTTGTAAGGCCGATGGCTTCTTACCTCTGGGTCCTGGGGTATAAGGGTACAGACCCAGAGGGCCCAGGGGGTTATTTGTATTCCTGACCCCACAGACAGTGTCAGGTCTGTTTTCAGTGGGAGAGAGTAAAATAAGCCCCCAAAAGAAGTAGACCTGAGGAGAGATGCAGGAGAAAAAAGGAAAGCAAGAAAGCAAGATAGGTTGAGGGGGAGACAGGTGCACACCTGAGGATTTGCTCCAGCACCTGGATACAGCTATGCCTGATGCCAATCCTGCCCATCCCTGGTACATAAGAGACTTTCTTTTTTGTTTATGGAATGCTGTCCTTTATAGCTGAAAAATCCTGGGAACATATACACTTCTTTTGCTACAGATACTCTGTTTTCCATGGTCTGCCCCTCTCCCTCCTCTGCAAAGCTCTTCCTTGTGTAGGTACTGTGGATAATAACAAGTCTTTGTCCTCCAGGAGCTCCTCGTCTGGTCCAAGCACATTCTCATCCATGCTTAGAAAGCATTTTATATACACAAAATTATGGCAGACAATGAACACCAGCTCATTGCTGCATGCAATCATCAGCATTCTGGATTTGGGAGGACATCTCATCCCTACATTTCCCAAGGAATAGGTTTGAGGGTTTGATTTTTTTCTGACTCACTGAAGGCGGCGTCTGATGCAATGCAGAGATTTATAAACCTCAGAGGCTCGCCACTGTAGAGATGAGGGTAAATCAACAGAAGAGATGATAAGACAGTGCATGATCTGGTGGGTAAAGCACTGATGTGGCCATCAAAGACCACTTCTGAAGAAGCCAGAAGCAGCCCAAGCAAATTGTATGCCGCCACAATGGACTCCTTGAGTAACCTTCTCTTGCTTCTTTCAGCCTCCAGAAATCTTGGCTTAGCTTGAGTCCAAATGCCCTGAAACAGTCTCCTTCCCCTCCTTCCACGGCATGGTGTGTCTGGGGCAGAGAGCCGACAGCTGTCCCACTGCTCTCTGAAGCGTGCATGCAGTGCCCACCCCTTCTTCCCCTGTACTAAACTCTCCCTCCATGCCGAATCCCCACAAAACGTAATCTCCAAGAACGTGGAGAAAAGAAACCTGTGTTTCTTTTCATGCCCACGTCAGAACCCTGCAGACAGTTTGGTGCTAAATATTTGCTGATTAGTGGAATCATGCCAATGATTCCAAAAGTAGTAACTACTATTTGTTGAGGGCTCACTGTGGTGCCAAGCATTGACAGATGCTTTGTATATATTTTTATTTCTTACTCATATAGTACTTACTGTTAGCCAGACATCGTACTGCACTTTCAAACATTAATTTTCTTAATCCTCTGAGACAGGTATGATTATGGATTATTTTCCCCTTTTTTTTAGGGAGAGGGAAAGTAGGACTCAGAAAGATCACACCTGCCCAAGATGGTGCACCATGTGGGTTGAAGAGCCAGGACTCTTCCAGTCCATGATCTATGGCCTCTCCTTATCCAGACACCTTGGAAAGGCCCAGAAAGTTTAAGCTTTGGCCAAGGTCGCACTGCTGGTAAATGGCAGAATTAGAAAACCTTATTTTTTGATCCATTACGCCCGTGATTCCCCGATGATGGCCCAGGGCCAGCGGCATCCACAATGCCTGGGAACACATTTGAAATGCTAACTCTCAGGCCCTGCCCCAGACCTGGTGGTCTTAGCAGGCCCTCCAGGTAAAGCGACGCACACAGAAATGTGGGAACCCCTGCATTAGGCCTCGCTGCCTCTCCCAGACCAACACGATCAACAATTCGGAGCAACCTTCCTGGTAAGAATGACTGGACCAGGGGCGCCTGGGTGGCTCAGTCGTTGAGCGTCTGCCTTCGGCTCAGGTCATGATCCCAGGGTCCTGGGATCGAGCCCCGCGTCGGGCTCCCTGCTCGGCGGGGAGCCTGCTTCTCCCTCTCCCACTCCCCCTGCTTGTGTTCCCTCTCTCCTGTGTCTCTCTCTCTCTGTCAAATAAATAAATAAATAAATCTTAAAAAAAAAAAGACTCTTTCAGAGGACAAAAAGCCACTCCAACCTGTCTGGACCAGGCCCTATCAGTTCTCCTGACCACTCTAACCACAGTAAAACTTCACAGCTTCTCCCTATGGATCCATACTTCCAGAGTCAAGACTGCTTCAGCCCCAGATGAGGAGCCCTCTGCCAAGTAAAGCTGTAAGCTGGTTGGAGATTTATTTATGTTATTCAAACAAGACTTGGGTAATACACATCTAAAGGCCTAGTGGCGGGGCTCAGTCATAAAGCGTCTGCCTTCTGCTCAGGTCGTGATCCCAGGGTCCTGGGATCGAGCCTCGCATCGGCCTCCCTGCTCAGCGGGAAGCCTGCTTCTCCCTCTCCCGCTCCCCCTGCTTGTGTTCCCTCTCTCACTGTGTCTCTCCCTCTGTCAAATAAATAAATAAAATCTTTAAAAAAAAAAAAAGAATGATTGGACCACTGGGTCTTTACAGAAGGGGGTCTGAAGGAAAACACAAATGTTGTGAACTGAAAACTCTCTACAAGCACTGAGTTCACTGACTGGTAGCACATAGTGGCTCTGGCCCTCTCTCCCCTCATCAACCTTTTTATACTGCACTTCACGGGAAGCCGCCTTGGTTGCCAATAGTACCCTTCTGCTCCAAAGAAGTGAATGTCCCAGTATCTTCCTAAGGTGATGGAAAAATTCACCTTTTTTCCCTCCAAGTTTCTGGGCCTCTTTGCACGCAGTCCAAACACGAATGACCTCTGGCCACCGGCACGTGACCTCTGGAGCTGCTCCCCACGAACCTTCTTCCGAGCTCGTGCTCGCTGGCTGGCAAACCTGAGCTTACCAGGGGAGTTTGTGGCTTCAACATAACCGCACTCCACACACAAAGTTTTTCTCTCTTTTTTGTGAAATTTTTGCTATGTTCTGTGTTATTTTTACAATGGGAAAATCAATAAATGTTAACAATTAACTAACTAGCTAAAATGAGCCTGGCCCCAGGATTGAGAATTGGGGGTAAGAGGACAAACGGGTCACCATCCTAACGCCCACGGGATGTCGTGTGTTACGGGAAAGGGTCTGGAAACGAGTATTAACCACACAAGGTGGGTGCAGCAGAGCCAAGGGGAGACGGCGAGTCACCGAGGCCTTCACAGGAGAGGTGGCGTCTTTTACCTTCAAGGCTACCCTCGTTCCACCTTGACCTCATTTTCTTCCATTATTGCCTCTGTTTGAAAATGAGTCCCTGTATCAACCAAAAATTCATATTAAAAGCACTGAGTGACATTCTGGAGACAGAGAGAGAAGACAAGAACCCTCAGGCTCTCATGACGTGTTGCTCCACGGGGATGAACAGACCTGACTGGGTGCCTCTGTTTCTGCCGCCAGGCGGACCTCAGCTTGCAGGAGGAACTCCCGGGGACCGCGGGGTGCCGGCCTCCAACGCCCAGGGCTGAGCGAGGCTGGAGGGACGGAGGAGCAGCACCACTAGTCACAGGCCGTACCTGGCAGCCCCAGGCTGAGGGAAGCCATGGGAGGGCACAACTGGGCATTTTGGGTCATGCGTCTCCGGGTATTTACATTTCCTGAGGGGAGGCAGCTCCGGGGCCGGGGAGCCTAGACTCAGTCCCCAGCGATGTGTCCCTGTCCTGCTCTGCAGAGCCCAGGTTGGGCCCGTCTGGTGCAGGAAGCCTCCTCAACGAACTTCAGCCCACCTTCTCCGAATACGTGGGACACCAGATCACTCCCATGTGGCCGAGTGCACTATGTCATCTCTCTGCCCTGTAGCCATCACTTAGCACATTCCCTTGTCTTAAAAACGAGGAGGTAAGACTCGTTTCTAAAGCTGTGTAATGACTTTCTTAGACTATGTCATGGATACGTGCCCTGTCCAGACAGGAATCTTCAGGCTGTGGTGATGTTCTTCCTGTTCTTTATCTCGTGCCAGCACCGGCCCCGTCCTGGGCGAGCACAGGGCTGTGCTGTTGGGTAGACTTGTCTGAGCTCTTCCTTCCTGACCTGGTGCCGCACCGGCCCTCCCGCTGCACGTCCGCCCGGGTCTCACGCAGCCCTCCCCTCGTCCTGCAGCCAGACACCAGCACCTCACGATGGCGTTCCCACGCAGCGAGCCCACGGCAGCTCCCCATGCAGCCTTTCAGAGCAGACAGACCCAGAGCCTCTTTCGGTGATAAAACAAATCTTATTTTAGGCACCTTGGCAGCAGGTGGGGAAGAGCCGAACGTGAGGTCGGGCGGCTGTCCAGGGACCAGGTGTGGGTGCATGTGTTTGGGGGAAGGGGCGGAGGGGCTGTGGGCTCACCTGAGGCCCTGGGTGGGGCCTGGGGCCGGGCTCCCTGCCCTGGAGACTTGTCTGTGGGTGAGCGACCGTCCTGTTTGCCTGGGACACCCCCAGTGTTAGTACTGAGCATCTGAACGTCCTGGGAACCACCCCAGTCCCATAAAAACTGGGACAGCTGGTCACCCGGGTTTTAGGAGACTCCTCAGGAGTGGGGAGGGTGCAAGGGGCCTTGAGGGACCAGAAGCTGATCATAATATTTATGTCATGGATTGAAAACTCCTGGGACAGGTTGAAAATGCATATAAACCCCAAATTTCCGTCTTCTCATACAGATGCACACATCTGTACACAAGCCTTCACACAGGTTCAGGTGTAACTGTTCCAGTGACGCTGGGGAGGGTGTTTCGGGAGAGGTTTTTTTGCTCAGGTTTAGCCACACGACTGCGATGGGTCACACGACAGGGGGCTCTGCACCTGCACAGGGAGGAGGGGTGGCTGGGAGAGGCTCTAGTTACCCGATGTCACACGTCGGTTTGTGCACCTATGGACAGACTGCTCTTAAGGACAGATGTGGTGGGAACCTCTCGGGGAACAGGGTCTACCGGACCCCAGCGCTGGGCCTGGTTCAGAAGAGACCCCCCAACTCTGTGAGCCGCACCAGCCAGGGGGCCTCCCGCCGTCTGGGAGCCTGGCTCGGCTGAATGAGGACATCTTTGAGCTCAGCAGGGCGCGTGTGATGAAATATTTTAATACGCAGCCGACCTTCGGCTGTGAGCTCAGTAATTAGCACTTCTGAAGAATCAGTGCACTCCAAAATTTTAGCAAAATGAAAATGTTAATTAAGAAAGCAAAATTTCAAACTCCTTATAATATCAGGAGTCGTTCCGGCTGCACGATATGACTTGCTGTTCTGCAGACGGGACTTGGGGGAGTTTTAATGGGACCACATCAGAGGGGGTCCCCACTGCCTTCCTGGGAGCCAGCGCGCTGTGGCAGCTGCGAGGGACCAGCGTTACCACGATGCGCATTAAATCTGGAGGCTGTTGCTTCTAAAACACCCTTTTAGGGGAGCCCAGTGACCCCCCTTCAATCCTTTTTTTTTAAGATTTTATTTATTTATTCATGAGAGATAGAGAGAGAGAGAGAGAGAGAGGCAGAGGCAGAGGGAGAAGCAGGCTCCCCGCGGAGCAGGGAGCCCGATGAGGGACTCGATCCCAGGACCCTGGGATCATGACCTGAGCTGAAAGCAGACGCTTAACTGACTGAGCCACCCAGGTGTCCCGACCCCCCTTCAATCCTTAAAGACCCCTGAAAGGTAGAATGTAACTCAGGAGAAAAATAAAGAGTGGATACAACAATTCTCAAATCAAAGTATCGCAAGGAGAAAAGGATGGTGAGTAGCTGTGCTTTCACCCCCTGAACCTGTAATTAATGAGGCGCGACTCGGCTGCCACTCCAGAATCACAAATTATGATTGGAAAACCCAAGTTTGCAAAGCCTTGGAGAATGACCCTACACATTGTGGTGACTCCTGACCCCCCACACTTATCAGATGATTTCTTCCCAAACAACAGAGTTTTATGCACCCGAGGAAGGGACCTGGGAGGACGGGGTGGGTATCACATGGGGAAGGGATGCCACAGGGATCCCAAACACGGACCCCAACAGATCGCCATCATTTGATGACTGTGTACTTGATGGGATCACTGCTATGTGATTGAACTACACGTGGTTCCTCAGATTCTCCCAGTAATTATGCAAAATAGGTATCTTCATCACTCTCATTTTGTGGGTGAGGAAATTGACTCAGAAGGTTCAAGGTCAAGAAAAGCTAATAGGGTCATCTGGCTCCAAAGTCTACATTTTTTTCATCTTGTAATTTTCTCACCATTTGAGCAAAAATTTATCCCATCTTTGGCCCAAATTCAGGGCACTATTCGATTTCTCCTTCCATATCAGTGGCCAAGGAAGGGAATGAACATTTACTGCATCTAGTGAGGTTGCCCACGAGTTGTTTTCCTGACCTTACAGCACCCTTTTGAGGTCTTTCTACCCTGTTTACAAATGTGGAAACTGAGGCTCAGGGCGATCACAGGCATCATAGGACCCTGTGAGGAGCTCGGGCTGGTCACCCTGGGTTCTTTCCACCGTGGGAATGCTTCCCCAAGGCTGGCCAACCACCAAGCACCTTGACGAGTTTGGACCATTCGGGGGTATCGCTGGTGTTCTAATTTATTTTTTCCAATCAATTTCCTCTTTACGTAAACAAGTTGCAATTATAAAGGAAATTCTGTATCACTAGTGTACACAGAACACCTGTGTTCTTAGCAGTGAAGATGAGGTGAACATAAACACCAAAAAAGCCAGCATGATTGCTAATTCCATCCAGGACGACTGAAAGCCCCGGACCCGAGGCCTGCACTCTCTGTTAGGAAGGGAGATTAGCAGGAGCTAGGAGCCGTTGAAGATGGGCCCTCATCTGGAGGGCAGAGCTTGAGGAGAACTGAACACAGAAGGCTCTCCTTACTAGCTACCTCCACCTTCCTTAATGCGCTCAGTAGCCCCGAAAACCACGTCGCAGACCGTCCGCCGAACACGCGTTGCCTTGAGCTGCCACCGAAGGGGTTCTGCCAGGGTAGCGTGGAGAGACACGGTCTCAGGAAAGTGTCAGGCTCGCACCAACCTCCTCCAAGACACTTGTCACGCGGGACCCTAAGAAAGCCAGCATTTTTTTTCTTTTTTTTTTTTTTTAAGATTTTATTTATTTGAGAGAGCAAGAGAGTGAGAGAGCACAAACAGGGAAGAGAGGGAGAAGCAGACTCCCCACCTGCTGAGCAGGGAGCCCGATGCGGGGCTCCATCCCAGGACCCTGGGATCATGACCTGAGCCGAAGGCAGATGCTTAACCGACTGAGCCACCCAGGTGCCCTGAAAGCCATCATTTCTGCCTCACATTTATTACATTTTGAAACAAAGACCTGAAAAATGCTGGGTTTTCGTGGCCTTGCTAATCCATTCAGTGTCAACAACGCAGGATGGTGGAGCCACTGGAAACACTTCTGGGGGCAGGCGGGCCCCAGGCAGTGGGCTGTTGGGCAGACAGAAGGTGCTCAAATCCTGCTGGAAGAGTCTGGCTCATGACCATCACCAGGAGGAGGGAAGAGATCAGAGCTAATGAAACCAGGGGTTTTCCATCCTGGACTCTTCCGATTTTTGTGCATGAGATTAAAATGAGCATGCAGTCAGCCGTAAGGGGGGGCAACGTGCACAGGACTTTCTGTAGGGTGTGCGTGGAGGGTGGCGGTGCGGGGGTTGGTCCTGCTCCCGTCCACCCGTGGTGGGGGAGGGCCGCGGTGGGGAGGACCAGGCCCAGCTGGTAGGGCCGCTTCCCCACTTCCCACAGGCTGAGATGGCTCCACATGGGCACCCGGAGCTCGAGATGGTGTCCTGAGGTCACTGTGGTGCCGCGGACATGGTTCATGTAACCTTCAGGTTATAACGAAAACAGTCACCATGAGTCCACAGGAGGAGTGTGACGTCTACAAGCTGAGTCCTGGACGAACCCCCCGGGGCAGAAGCGACTTTTCCAGAACGCTTCTTAGTGTTCACTGTGCTTCTATTTATGGACTTGTCATCTGTAATGATAATTAGCTCTTCCTAATGGAAGGCTAACGTTTGTTAAAAGGAAGCTCGACAAATCTCACGGAGGGTTCCTTCTCGGAAGAAGGAAGAAAACTCTAGATGGCTGTTTCTCCAGCTGAGTGGCAATAAGCAAGGAGTCTGAGGACATATGCTCTTTTAAAGGACTTTTAAGTTTCATGTGTTCATTTTGATGCAAATCTTCATTAATATGAAATGTTCTAGACCACCTGGATGTCTGTCTAATAAGTAAGTCCTGTCATCAAATTTAGTCCCTGGGTTTAGGTTCACGAGCACATTGCTGCCAAGCGGTACCACTTCGATTGTTGTGGGCCAGTGAGGAAAGAATACAAGTGAATTTGATAATGTAAATAAATAAGACATTCCTGCCAAGGAACATGACAACAGTATCAGGCTGCATTGTTCCAAAGATGGTTTCTCAGTAGGTCAAATAAAGAAAAATCATGGGAAATTGAGTCATAAGATAGCAACACAGGCATGAAAAATAAAAGGCCTTTCTTGGGAAGAGTTCATGCTATAGCCCAGTTTCAACCGCCACACACACCAGCCCCAAAAACCAACGTTATTGCATGTGGTTGGTTGGTTGTGTAGGTTTGTTGGTGTTCATGATAAATTATATTTGGCCTTTAAGTTATAGACGTTCATACCTAGTTTTGTGTTTGCCCTTAGGTAAGTACCACTTTAATCAAGTAATATAAGTTAAATTCAACAATGTGATTTATCATATTAGTAGATCAATTTTATTCATGAACACAGGTGAAAAAATCCTAAAAAACACTAGTTTTAAAAGTGCAGCAAAATATATATAGAGAGAGAGACAAGAAAATACATCATCACCGGTTGAACTAATCCTGGTAACCTAAGGCTGGTTTCCTACTGATCAGTACAATATTCCCATTGACAGACTAAAGGACAAAACCACATGATCATCTCCATCGAAGCAGAAAACACACTGAGTTCAAAATCCTTTCCAGTCAAGAAAAACAGAACACAAACTGCAAGAACAAGAGCAAACACAAAACAAAGAAGCAAACAAAACCTCAGAGCAGTCCAGAAATAGAAGTGACCTTACTTAAGCCGACTGAGCGTGTCCACCAAATAGCCTGCAGCCACTTCACACTAAACAGGGAATCTCGAAAGTGTTTTGTGTATGAATAGACACAAGATGCGGATTGGGTCCTCATGATTACCTCCTATCCCACTGAGCACTGGCTATCCCAGAGAGCACAGGACGTACGACGGAAAACGGGAGCCCAAGACGGGACGAAAGAGGAACATTGGAATCGGTGGTCATTTGGAGGGGATATGACTGTCTAAATCCATAATCCAAAAGAAACCATAGATAAATTATTGGAATTAAAGGAGTTTAGCAAAGCTGTTGGATACAAAAATCAATATAAAAAGCAAATATAAATTAGAAAATTTACATCTGAAAAAACAAAACATAAAACAGTTCCAAAAATATCCAATACCTAGGAATACATTTAAGCGAGACATCTGGAAACAATTTATGGAGAAAATTATAAAATTTTAGTGAGAGACATTTTTTTGAAAAAGTAAAAAAATTGGCTACCATACCATGTTTGGAAAATTCAGTAGCTGGAGTTTATAAATTCTCCCTCAGTATAAACTTAATGTAATTCCAACTAATCTTCCAAAAGTGTTTTTTTTTTTAAGATTTCTTTATTTTTATTTTGAGAGAGAGCGTGTGCTCAAGCAGAGGAGGGCCAGAGGGAGAGGGAGAGAGAGAATCTCAAGCAGACTCCCTGCTGAGCACAGAGCCCGATGCGGGGATCAATCTCAAGACCCTGAGATCATGACCTGAGCTGAAATCAAGAGTCGGATGCTCCACCGTCGGAGCCACCCAGGTGCCCCTCTCCAAAAGCGTTTTTAAAAGAACTGAATTATTATTTTAAATTCTGTGTGTGTGGGTTGTGCACATGTACGCACACACACCCTTGCACACAAAGTGCCAAAGATAGCCAAGACATTTCCCGAGAACGTGGTCGGGGGATTGGCCGCACCAGTGCCATGTAGTATAGTAGACATATGGAGACGTATTGTGTGACAGACTCAACGTGGTACCTGTCGTGAAGCTGTCATAACGGGGAGGCTGGGCTTCAGCCCCACTGATAGGTGTGAGTCCCGCTGGAGCACACAGATGGCCTGAGAGCAAACCCACACGTACACAAAAAGTTCATGAATGGCAGAGGCATCCTGAAAGATCAGTAAGGAAGGGAAGATTTTTTTCAATAAGTGGTTCTGGGACAGTTGGTTCTTCCTTTGGAAAAATAATTGTGTTTCCTAACGTATCCCAAAATCAGTTTCAAGTGGATTAAAGATGTAATTGTGAAGATGAAATTATAAAAATGTTAGAAGATAAGGTAGGAGAATATCTTTGTGTCTTCAAGGTGGGAAAGAACTTCTTTAAAAAGACATAAGAAATGCAAGCCATAAATGAATGAATTTGCTTTCACTGAAATTGCCATCTTTTCCTGCCATAGCATGTCAAAGCGAGGGCGAAAGACAAGTTATAAAATGAGGGGAAATACTGGCAATGGTAAAATAGACAAATAATTAGAATTCAAAATATATAAAGAAATTGTACACATCGATAAGAAAGGGACAAACAACCGCAAAGAAAAACAGGTGAAAGACACAGACAGGCGTCTCACCGAAGAGGTAACATGAGTGGTAAACATACTTATGAAAGACATTAACCTCGTTAGGAATCAAACATGTGCAGGTAAAAGCCCACAGAAACTTGGCAAATGCACACAGAAGGCACAGAAATTCACACAACCACACTGCCAATAAATTTAAAAGCCAACTAGAAATAAGCTGCACATCCACAGGCAGGAGACTGGATAAGGACGTTGGAATATACTTGTACAATGAGAGAGACTCAGTTAGAGCCCATGTATCAATATCTACACCTAACGCAAACAATGTTGGGCGCAAAACTCAAGCAACAGGAGGATAAACAACATATGGCAACAGTTACATGGAGTTACAACGTAAGTGATATGCTATTTAGAGATTCACAAATAAAGCAGCAGGGAAGCATAGGAAAATTCAGTCCTGGTTCATCTGGTGGGGGAGGGGGACACAAAGGGGGGCCCCAGCGCCATGCAGCCCCGCTCACGTGCCATGCGTCATGTTGAGTGGAAGGTATGAGTGTTCATTTTACTCTTCTTTGTACTTCGTGTGTGTGTGTGTTTAAAGGTTTTATTTTTTATTTTTTTTATTTTTGAAGATTTATTTATTTATTTGAGAGAGCGAGAATGAGAGAGAGAGAGTACATGAGAGGGGGTAGGGTCAGAGGGAGAAGCAGACTCCCCGCTGAGCAGGGAGCCCGATGCGGGACTCGATCCCGGGACTCCAGGATCATGATGACCTGAGCCGAAGGCAGTCGCTCAACCAACTGAGCCACCCAGGCGTCCCTAAAGGTTTTATTTGACAGAGAGAGAGCACAGAGCACAAGCAGGGGTGGTGGAAGAGGCAGAGGGAGAAGCAGGCTCTCCGCTGAGCATGGAGCCCAATGCGGGGCTTGATCCCAGGACCCTGGGATCATGACCTGAGCCGAAGGCGGACTGAGCCACCCAGGTGCCCCTGTACTTCATGTGTATTCTCAATAAAGTATTTCATTAACCTATAAAAATGCATCTGAAGCAAAAATGTACATGGACAAAGCTAAAATCAAATGTCGTCACTCCCTGGGGAAGGGGACACACCCAGTTTCCTTTGTGGTCCCCTTCTAAAAGAGCTCCATGCACCACTCCAATGTGAGTTACGTCCTACTGGACTAAGGATCTGCTCTCTCACGGGAGGAATATTTCATTCCAGTTGGGGTTTGGTGTCTGCTCTGGGGTTCTGACAGCTCATTTATGGAGACTGCAGAGATTTCGGATGGAAATATCACAGGTGGGTCAATTTTTCATTTCTTTTCAGAATGCTCGTAGGGACAAAGATAAGGGCGTTAGATTAATTACACCAGAGACTGTGTCAGGAGACCGTCAGTTTCTAGATATTGCAAAAAATGTTCTTCTGGGTGCCTGGAATACGAATCTCATCATTCACAGTAATAATAACACTTTGTATTTGCAGGGCACTTAAAAGATTTGCAAGGATTTTTCATAGACATGAACTCCTCTGGTCTTGAGAGAAGTCATTCTGGCTTTTCAGCTGAGAACACCGAGCCCAGACAGTTCAGCACAAAACAGAGCAGGGGCACCAAGACTCGGGTTTCAGTTCTGATAACCTATGGTGACCCATGATCTTGGGCACAAAATAATGCACATTTTCTGAACTTCTATTTTCTCACTGCTGAATGGAGATACGGTGAACGAAAAAGGCCATATATGCAAAACGTCTCGCCTGGCGACTGGCACGTTGGAAGCCCTAAGGAAAGGGTTGCTGTATCCTTCGGTCCTACCTCCCAACTGATGCTGCCCTGCGGGGACAACCTGCCCTCTGAAGCCCAGTGTGTCTGTTCCTTCTGGCTGTCGTTTCAGTATACTTTATTGCTTATAGGTTTGATTGGAGAACATCACACAAAAAATGGTTAATGTGTAAAACATCTATATCCGTGTGGGCAATGACTCCTCACCCACAGTTAGAAGGAAAAGAAAACAAACCAGTTTTGAGATGTCTTGATGTTAACTTTGCACTGAGGGGCCAGGAGCAAACTGCAAGGCAGTTAGCGACCTCCTGGAAGTAAATGCTATCAGTCTGATGGGGTCCAGCTGCCTTTTCAAAGGGACAGTGTCACTGGAAATGTTCTAATGGCTGGCAATTCCCATGTAACACACTCCTTTGTTACAGGCCTGGTGGTTAAAAACATAACCCCAATAACCTCACCGATTCTTGGTTTTGTCATGAAGTTGGAATGTGGCCGTGAGGCTTCACAGTTTATGTAAGAGTCCACCCAGTCCCTTCCTGCCTGCATCTGAGCCCCTGGTGCTCACATCTGGCTGCACATGACAAGCACCTGGGAGCTTTCACACAGCCTGATGCGCGAGCCCCACCTGGGTCTCTACACACCAGAACCTCTGGGAGTGGAGCCCACATTGGTCCTCAGAGAGTTAGTGCAGTGGAGCGGAGAAGGGTTCGTCTTAACCACCACCAACACTGTAACCCTTTCGTTTCACTAAATGTCTATCAGGCTGCTGAACCTCTGGCCAGTACAATTTCAGAGTTATTGGAAGAAAGTTTTACAGAATGCCACTTCATTGGGAAACCACAATTAGGCTGGTGCACGTCTTTTTGACACAGGCGGAGAAAGGCCGCCCCAGCTGTTCGACAGGCTGGCTCTGTTCTGACACTGATTTCCAGCCCAGATCCGATTCAACAGGGATACAGGGATGACCGGCGCTGCATAGGACCTAATGAGATGAGCTACAGCGAGGCTCCAGTATGCGTCCTCAGTCTGGAATAGATAGTTCACTTCTCCATGGACTCCTTAATTTATTCTTTTATTAATCTGTACTTTTTGGGAGGAAGATTTTGGAGTCAGCTAATCTTATAAAGCAGAGCAGAAAATTTAAAAGACAGAATTAACTTAAGTGACCATGAACCTTGTTCTGGGGTGATTAGATTTACAGGAAATAGCAAGTAGTGACTTGAAGGACATTTCAGCCATCCAAATTCCATTAAATATCCACACTTCTCAGTTAATTTTTAAAATATATGAGCTCGTAGGGCTACGGAGAAAATAAGCTTAATTACATAAATACATGTATACGCAACTGTAATTTCTTTGAAAATCTGGAAGTTTACTGGAATTTGGCTGAGCCTGAGCTTGAAGGTGATGTCACGGGTAATTACGGTGGCCGAAAAGGTCCAGAGTGAAGGGAGGTATGCCACAGATTACGGCCCAAGATGGCAGGTCAGCTGACTTCTACCAGAGGGTGAAAGCAGACAAAATATGATGAATGAGACTGGGGTTTATGTTTCTGCTGGGAAAGGTAATTGACTTGCTCCTTGGTCAATAATATGCCTGAATTGAGTTCCTCATTCAGCCTCTGACGAATTACTCAGTGCTTACCATTAGTCAAGCCTGTATACTAGGGACGAGGAGGAGGTTCTGAAGGAGCCTGTAGCCTGCTGGGGAAGAAAACAAGGCAACAGGACGTAACTGCATGGGGGGGTGGGGGGGATACTGGATAACAGTGAGGACGGCGCGGGTAGGAGATGAAGCAGACGGGTCTCTAGCCCAGTCTTGGCTGCAGGGGGAGGACGTGGGAAAACACAGGAGTGAGCTGTGGTCTAAAAGGCAATGTGGCTTTAGCCAGGCAAGGCAGGCTGGCTGAGCACTGGATTAGGAGCGTGCTCCGGCTGACAGGACAGCAGGTCAGGTTCCAGGAACTGGATGTAGTTCTCTGCGGCCGTTCTCGGCCTGCGGACATGGGGGCCGGTGGGGGTGACAGCAGGGAGCACGCCCAGGAAGGGCTCAGGGGTTTGGGCTGTCTCTCTAAAGGCCACGCAACAGTGGAAAGGTTTTGCACGGGAAAGCTGACATGGCCACTCAGGTGCAGAATGGAGAACATTCTGAAACAGGAGTGGATTCGGGGAGGGAGACAGGCAGGCAGAGCTGTTACAGGAACCCAGGTGTGAGGTGACGGTGGGAGTGGAGAGGCAAGGATGGCTTTCAGCCGCGACCGCAGAACTCACAGGACTGTTGCTGGGTCAAGACAGGGAAGGGGAAGGCGGGGCAGTCTCGGATTTGGGCAACAGAAAAGACGGGGGTGCCTCTGGCTCTGTAGTGGTGATGTCACGGGATGCACGGAAGGTCTGGCAGAATGTCGGCGAGGCCAGCTGGCAGAGCGCAGAGCGGGGCGGGACGCACCGCAGGTCTGGCGCACGAGGGAGCAGACCCAGGCGGGCCCTGCCCTGCAGCGCGAAGCCTCAGCAGCAAGGTCGTGTGCAAGTGCTGACCTGGGCCTGGCTCAGCCCCCTGCACAATCTCCACTCATTAAATCAGGCCCCACTGAGGAAATGAAAACAGAATTTCACTGCTAATGGCCATCGAAGCCGGCGTAGTAAAAACTAAAACCCTTCAGATAAATGATTAGGTTTCCAAACTGAAGAACAAACAGAAAAATCAATCTGCTAATTTGCTAGGTGTTCTTTATGAGTGGAAATAGCTGAACTAGCTAGGTTTTAGCCTTGCTGTATATAAAAATAAAAACAGTCCAAAATACATAAAACGGGATCTGGTTGGGGGGGGGAGGGGCAAAAGGAGAGAGAGAATCTTAAGCAGGCTCCACGCCCAGCATGGAGCCTGATGTGGGGCTCGATCTCACCACCCTGAGATCATGACCTGAGCTGAAATCAAGAGTCAGATGCTTAACTGACTGAGCCACCAGGGTGCCTGGGATCTGTTGTTTTTGTTTTGTTTTTAACTAACTGACTCATTGATTATCTATGCTCCCTTGTAGTATTGTTCTTTTTAGAATGCAATTTAAAATTACACTGAAATTATAGGGTTTTTTTTTTTTAAGGCAAATTTAAAGTCGAACTATCATGAGTAGACCCGTGCTCCCCAGGAGTCAGACAGGTAACATAAAACCTCACGGGCTATGAACACAACTAGGTAAGAATGGAAAGATCCGTGTCAGGAAAGGTTCCTTAAACAAATGAAGTATTACAACTTTCCAGTATTTGTAATTGATTTGTAATAATCAATAAAGGCTAACAAAATGCTCTAAAGAAGGAGTCCCCTGAAGTCTGTTTTGAAGAGAAGGCAGAAGGAATCATTTGCAAGTAATTGACTTAGATGTTGCTAAAATCTCACCAAAGCTCTTGGAAGCACCTTGTTTCAAGTGAGCTAAACATTGCCTGGGCTGGGCCTGAAGTATCTGGTGTTGTTTCCCAGTCCAGACACGATCACTGGAGGGTGAGTGGGGAATGCATGTCAGTAAGTCTGACACTTCCCTCTGATGTCAAACAGGAAGAAATTACCTTAGGTGTCTGGTGGGGTAAGCACAGAGGTGGTTTTAGCTTCTGAAATTCCTGTGGGAAGCCAAGGGTTCCAACTCTTTGGTCAGAAAGTTCAGTTCAGCCTGTTCTTGACAAGTGTTAATAGTGAAGACTCACATCTTTGTTTTGAGATTATCCATAGCAAAACAAACAGTTTAAGGGGAAAAAAAAAGTCTGACTAAAAAATCCCAAAGTCCTTCCTTAGTGTTGCTCATAATCTATTGAGCTGATTAAACATCAAATTGTTAAATATTAAAAGTTTTAGGTTATGACACCAGCTTTTTCCAATTTCCATGAATTTGGGATCTTACGCCCGTAAACCTGACATTTAATTTTACTTTCCCTTCTGGATAGCATTCATTTAACAAGTATTTGTTGAAAACCTATACTCTGCCAGATACAGAGCAATGGGCTGTGGGCGATCAAAACATTGGGGAGGGTATGTGCTATGGTGAGCGCTGTGAATTGCGCAAGACTGTTGAATCACAGACCTGTACCTCTGAAACAAATAACACGTTATATGTTAAAAAAAAAAAAGAAGAAGAAGAAGAAGATAGCAGGAGGGGAAGAATGAAGGGGGTGGGAATCGGAGGGGGAGACGAACCATGAGAGACGATGGACTCTGACAAACTGAGGGTTCTAGAGGGGAGGGGGTGGGGGAGTGGGTTAGCCTGGTGATGGGTATTAAAGAGGGCACGTTCCGCATGGAGCACTGGGTGTTATGCACAATGAATCATGGAACACTACATCGAAAACTAATGATGTAATGTATGGTGATTAACAATAAAAAAAAAAGAATAAAAAAATGCAATGAAAACATCCTTTGTCCTTGAGCAGCTTACATTTGATCTGGGAGATAGTTCTTCAAAACCAAAATAGTCGAATAAGAAAACAAAGAGGCCCATGTTGATCTGCTAGGATCTGTGGCAGAGACGAAGTTATAGCAGTTTAGAGGAAGAAGAAGTCATGGTTATTCTATGAAGACAAGGATGTGGAACCATTCCTTTGACATTTTCCGCTTGTGATACATCTTAGGAATCATGATAAAGAGGTGTTCCCTCCACTCAAATGGGAGCAGTCCGAAAGATGGTCTAAAAAGGCCATTACGGGCTCGAAGAACACTTAGCAGCATAAATGGTTCAGAGCACCTCTTAGGCTACTGGAAAAATCCCCAAATGGCCAGAAGCCGCTCTCCATGTAATGGGGCATGTCTGCCTGGGGCTGCAGATAGAACTGTGGCCTCCCGCCCCGCCCCGGTGTCCCCGTCATGGCTCAAAAAAGGTTATTTTAATTTGTAACTGCCTGGTTACATGATCTAAGGAAGCTTTCGGTAAATGCACTCTTTCTTCATGTAGCGTTCTCGTCCTACTTTTAGATTCTCTTTGGTAGATTATCCTGAAATTCTCTGACCTCATATTCCCACGGTTGATGTGGGCACCCTTCTAAGTTAGATCCTTCATAAGAATAATACGCCGCTTCCAGCACAATTACATTAGGGAAGCTCTGACAAGGAAGGAAACATAGTTTGTGCTCCAGACCAACATGCACGACGAGGCCAGGCCTGGTTTTCAGCCCTAAATCCACCCTTTTCTTAACTGCCTTGGCTTATAAGTGAGTTCTGGAAAATACTGTCTTAAAGGTTTGCTGCAGAGCCAGGAGAAAGGACACATTTGCATAATGCTTTGAAACCAATGGAATTACAGGCACTGTCGTCCCCGAGGACTGGCTTATTCATGACTGTATCCCCCAAAACGTGCTGCGCTCCACCCTACACAAGGCTGGTGCACGCGCCGACCGAGTGGATTCCTAGAGCTCAGATTTGACAATGAATTTTCTTTTTTTTCCCCCATTTTTAATGAATATATATAAGGTCGTTGTATCCAGGAAACTTAGAGAAGTGGGTAACACGTGCATAGTTTGGCAAGGCCAAAATAATTATCTTTCCCCATATGCAAAACACACACCAAACACCTTATTTTTAGTCCTAATACTAATTAATAGACGATATATTTCCCAGGGTCACATACAGTCTACCTACCATTTTTTAATGACAGTTCATCTTCTGTCAATGGCCATGCTTTGGCAAATCACTCTCTTATAAACACTTAGGATAGTTACAGCCTTTAAAAATTATTATTTATAGAAAACATTGTTATGAATGTGTTGTGTATACCATTTTTGGCTTGTCTTTTTTATTTTTTTTCAAAAGATTTTATTTATTTATTTGACAGAGAGACAGAGAGACAGCACAAGTAGGCAGAGTGGCCGGCAGAGGGAGAGGGAGAAGCAGGTTCTCGATGAGCAGGGAGCCCGATGCGGGGCTTGATCCCAGGACCCTGGGATCACAACCTGAGCAGAAGGCAGACGCTTAACCGACTGAGCCACCCAGGCGCCCCTTGGCTTCTCTTGAGATGGGACTCCTGTGCTAACCTGTGGGCATGTCTTTGTGACTCTTACTACATAATTCTGTATTGTTTTAAGAATGAATTTTCTCTTACACCCCCCTCGCCCCGTATTCACACAGCAGGACAAAAATTTTTTTAAAACTCCACAGGTTGTTATTTACATTGTTTCCCTCACTTCCTCTAGAATCCCACAGTTATGAGTTGCTTATGTGTTTGGAAATGCCCGTGTCCTCAGAGAGTCTGTTGGTGGAAGGAAAAAGTCCCAACTGCCGCCTCCTAATTCCCCTCGTTCTTCAACTGTCTGTCAGGCAGCTCTGCTATGTTGCCCCATCCACTCAGGCTAAGTGACAAAAACTCAGCATATTTACTTGAGTGCACATTAAGTGGCTGAGTCCCACAGGGACATGAGGAGATAACATATGGTGTTAAACTTGAAGGGTACCCTCGGTGAGCTAGTAAATCACTCACTAAACTGCTCCATCCATTATTTGAGGATACATAAGGCAATTTCCATCCTGGTGATATTAATTTCTTGGCTACTGTCATGGACTTCAGTGCCCATGATGAATGTTTTTACAATGAATACCAAATTAACCCAAACTGATTAGAGGCTTTTATAAGTTATTAATGGGATGTCACTTCAGTCTGGTCCTCCCCATGTCTATGACATTTCATTAAATAATTTTCTCTTGCTGGAAAGATCAATCTTTCTCCCCTTGTTGGAGTTGTCAACGTCAATAAAACGTTGCTTGCCCCCTAAGTGACCTAGAACCGGGTGAGCAATAATGCCCTTGGGAAGGCAGCTCATCAGATTCTGCTCAGGTGCCTGGTGGCTGCCTGATAAGGTGGGAGAACCCCTGTCCAGCTCGAGGTCCCAGGATGGGCCAGCTGGTGCACAGAGGGGCTGGGACAGGGAAGCAAGAGGACCGCAGGCTCTCCCCCAGCATCACTGAGAAATAATTGGCACATAACACTGTGTAAGTTTAAGGTGATTTGATACTCTCTTGAAATATTACCCCCTCCCTCCTGTCACATAATTATCATTTTGTAAGTCAGAAAGAGAAAGACAAATTCTGTATGATCTCACTTCCTGTGGAATGGCCTTTTCTAAGGAAACAGACAGATGCAGACCCGCTAGGAGCTACAGGCTTAGAGGAACAGGGATGGATGGTAGGTTTTCTGAACAGCATCCTAGGAGCTGGAGAACAGACGAAGAAGAGACTGAGTCCTCCGGACGCCCAACCCTCATGGGCTGCATCTCCCTGCTTTACCACGAGTAGCCTAACTCACTGTCGGACACACACCAAACATCCATTGGATGAAATCCTTATTTTTTTCTCACTCTCTACATTTTGGTTAAGCCAAGTAATAATTCTAGTAGCAACAACACAGCCATCGTTTACTGAGTGTTTTCTTCATCCTAGTTTCTACACCATGTACTTTAAATAAATTAACTTCATCCATACAGTGACCCCTAGAGGATACACATGATTATCCCCATTTTACAGACGAGGAAACGAAGGCTTGGAGAGATTAAGTGTGTTAAGACCACACCTTTGGTAAGTGCCAGAACCAAGATCTGAATGTGACCCTTCTGACGCTAAAGCTTTTGTTTTTAATGGCCCTTAAAAAATAGAACAAACTAAATAAACTTTCCTTTCCTTCTAAGGCTCCAGATCAGGACCTTCAGATTCTGAGATGGAACAGGCAGTTGAAATGCTACAGTGGGGTTTTCAGATAAGGGCTCGTGGGTTCAAAGCTGGGTTGTTCCTGGGCTCCTGCTGTCTCACTCCCAGCATGGCTGCACCTGCCCATCCCTGGGGGCAGGTCGGGGCTGCGGGGTGAGTGCCCTCCACTCATCCCTTCTGCACTTTGCTATCCCCCCCGAGAGCAGGCTGCCAGTGTTTCTGCTGATGCCCACTCCTGAGAGGTGCCCGAAGCAAATCCTCATGCCTATTACCTTTCTGCTCTTTATTCCATTTAACAGAACATTTTGGTGTTTCAAAAACAATCTCTTCATCTGGTATCTTATGTTGAATTACTGACACTTTGGTAGCATGAATTTTTACAATGCTAATGGGCTCTCTTTGAAGATTCTTTATCTTGGGCGCCTGGGTGGCTCAGTCAGTTAAGCGTCTGTCTTTGGCTTGGGTCATGATCCTGGGGTCCTGGGATTGAGTCCCACATTGGGCTCCCTACCCGGTGGGGAGTCTGCTTCTCCCTCTGGCCCTCCCCCCTCTCATGCTCTCTTTCTCTTCATTCTCTCTTTCTCAAATAAATAAATAAAAATCTTAAAAAAAAAAGCTGTCTCGGGATTGGGTCCTGTGTCGTCAGGGAGCCTGCTTCTCCCTCTGCCTCTGCCCCTCCCCCCTGCTCATGATCTCTCTCTCTCTCAAATAAATAAATAAATAAATAAATAAATTCTTTTTCTTTACAGCAGAAACCTGAATGCTATGAAGTGACCCAATGTGAGCATGAAAACCTTCAGCTCGAATTCTTCTGGATCCTGCACTGACTCCTAGAGGAATAACTCATTTGCTAGGAGTCACAAGCTAGTGCACTGGGGAAGTGAGATCCTCAGGTTCTTTCGCTGTCGATATGTTAGAAAGAACCTTCAGTAAAATGGTGCTAAGTAGGCAGAACACAACACTGAGGCCCAAGCACTCACGAGGAGTTGATTTTTAGAGCTTGGTGTCCTTAGAACAGACTCAGTCGTTTGAGAACCACAGCTGTGACATGGCAGACCGGAGATCGAGTGCCCAACCACGCAGTAGAGGATGGCGCAGGGCTCCTTAAAGGTGCCCAGGGCAGGTAGCTCAGAGAACATGGGTCTGAGTGCAGGAGGGCTGCTGGGACTGTGGGGGGAAAGCCCGATGGCGGGTGGGGCTGGAGAGCATCCACATGAAAACGGGGACCCTGTTAGTCCCCTCAAGGAGGCCTTGGCTGAGACTTTTGCAACAGCTCAGATGGGAAGGACATCAAGTGAGAGGGGAATGAGTGAGGAGGGGATGAAGTCTCCTTGGGCCTTGCCGTAGGGGGCATCACTGCCTCCAGACTGGAGGGCCCACTAGTCTTGGCTGAAACAAGCCCAGCACCCACACAGGGCAGTGACCCATCTCCTGCAGCCCTACTGTGGGCAGGACCCGGAGCGTGCGCAGAGGGGACAGAGACCCAGTGGGGAGGGCGGGGTGGGAGGAAGCAGTTGTAGGTGCTGACAGCTAGTAAACATGGGGACGGACAGCTTGTCCCCCAGGTGGAAAGAACCACGTCTTTCTTCTGCATCTCCAGGATCTAGTGGTGGGTCTAGAGCACGGGAAGGGTTTGGCAGGCAATTACTGAAACAGTAAACAAATGAGTGAATAATGACTATAGAAATTGTGCATACACAAAGGACTGGCCTTTCAGGTCCTTCGCAGGTAGCTGGCTGACTGGCCACAGCAACCGTTGGTCACATCTGTCACCCCAAGAACGCCTGGGGCCAGGCGAATGTTCGAGGGTCCAGGCTGCCCAGCCCTGAGACCTCATCAGGAGAGCTGCTATCTGAACCACTTATGAAGAAGCCACTTAAGTGAATTCCTCGACTCTCCTTGGTAAGTTATTCTGTTCATGACTCTCCCTGGAGAAGTATCCAAGGGTCTAACAAGCCATGTAAGCAAGGCAATTTTTCATACCGTGCAGCTGAAATCTCCCCATTTGGGTAAACATAGTCAATTTTATTCTCTTGTCTCCAGGGAGACACAGAGCAGTCTCTCACGGTCATCCACACCACCGCCTTGGGTGCCCCAGAGACCGTGAGAAAGTCAGCTTCCTCTCCTGCACAGGAGAGCAGAACCTGTGAGCATTCCTCGGTTTTCTTCGGCTGGATTGTCATCCCCACCCTGCCCCTGTGCATCAAGGACGGCTCCAGTCCCCGTTCTGGCAGGGTCCCCAGCCGACGATGCTACCTGCTCTTCATTTGTCACATGCTGAAGCCATCCCTACCCTGAAGAACTCCCAGTAGGCTTATTAAATATCCCTTTCAAAGCTGTTCATTTATCACCATTGTGGTAGCAGGCCAGCCAAAGAGAAACCCATTTTCCCCGTTTCCGATCATCTGAGTACGCAGGCAAAGATGCCTGCCTCGAATCCTTCATGTCGGCTAATGCCGTGCAGTCATATTTGCAGAAGTCTCCAGAGGAGAACGGTGTCAGGCCACGGTGCTGCTAAGCTCCCTCGGCTTGCACGCTAGTGTGCTGAGACACGCTGCGCCGGCCTGACCTCCGGGGTGCGCCAGAGATGCACAGGAGGCCCCCGCTGCCCTCAGCGTCCGTGGTTATTAGATGTCCTTGCAGGGATGATGTATAAGACAAGGAAGGGTATCTCCAGACAGACAACTCAATCGTATTCGAGGTTAGCAGGGATAAGACTTCCCATAAATAGACAAACACTCGTGGGGCGGGGCTTCACGGAAGATCCAAAAAGGAAACTCAGAGGTGCTCTCAATGCAGGCAGAGATTCCTCTGCAGAGGACAGATGAAGAGAGACACCGTCTGGGGAAAAATTTTGAAATCACTTGTGTTTTCAATGCAAATGGCCACGGACACTGACAACATAAAGATGGGCGGGGGAATCGAGGGGAAGACACCTCCTCAACACTTTACATATGTTTTCTCATTTAATCCCGTTTAATCTAGCCAAATCCGTTTTTCCTGTTTTCAGATCAAATTCTGGAAGCAACACGGTTATCTGTCATGAAAAACTGAGCTCACAGACCAACGCCATCCCAGACACAATTCTGGCAGAATGGAGGCCTCCCCACGTCCGCCTTCTCCTTTCCTCTAACAAGGGGCCAGCCAGGCGGGATTTATTACCTATGATGTCATCGAAGGTCCAACAAAAGTCACCCTAAAAGCCAACAGCCAGTAATTGGAGGCCATGGGGAGGCACGGGGGAAAATGCCGTCAGCCCACTCCTGGTGCTGGGTGCTGCCTCCCTGGGGCTGATGGGGTCCCTGAGCCAAGGGTGTTGCTGAAACCCCTCCCCTCTAGGAGGGGATGATGCTCGGAAAGCTCGCTGGTGAACTTGAACTGTAGCTGTGCTCTCCATACCCAAAGGAGGATTACTCATTTCAGTCTGACTCATTATAATTAGAGTAGATTTCCTTTGGGGAGCAATATTTACTTTTTAAAATAAAATGGCAATGAGGGATTTGTTAGTGTTTGCAAGGCCTGCTCACGGGTTGCAGATTTCCTTTGCCGAGGGAGTGAGCATCCGGAGTAGCTGTCACCAGGGTGCTAGTCCTGGGCTCAGGCTTTCCTCAGGGGAGGACAGCCGAGAGCGCACACGAGCCCCTGAACCACGGGTCAGCAACCACTGCCTTCGGGCCAAAATGCCTGTTTTCCCGAAGTTTTATCAGAACGAAACAATGTCCATCTCTTTCTATATTGCCTACAAATGCTTTCTCTCTACAATAGCAAAGTGGAGTAGTTGAGACCAAGATCCTATGGGCTTGCAAAGCCTCAAACATCTGCTACGGGCCCCAGAACAGGGCCAGATTCCAAGAGTGAGAAGTGTGCTGAGCCCTGCTCCGGTGGGTGGGACGCTCTCGAGGCTACGTAGCCTCCTGTACTCAGTGCAAGAACTGTATCATAAAAACTCCAAGGTTCAAAAAAGCTTCAGAGCTCAAAACTTCCACGAGCCCATTAGTCCTTTTGGTACTACGGCCAAATATCAGCAATTACTACTTCACTGAACACTCATCTCCTTGGAGCAGAAAGGAAGTCGAACTTCCCTCCCCGGAAGTAATATCCTGAACACCTACACAGGTCCTGGCTACTTGCCTCCACACACTTGCTTTGTGTTTAGGTGACTGAGGATCACAAGAACGTATTAAGTGATTAATCAATCTGTTCGTGCATTCATTTTTGACCTCAACAAATATTTACTGAGCGCCAGGTGTTGTGCTAGGCACCCAGCATACGAGATGACAGTGCTGGATGCCCAGATGAAGGTGGCCGAACGGGGGTCAGACGCATCGGTGGCAGCAAGACATCGTCGTGAACGGAAGCTCGCGTGGGGACGTAGGAGGCTGGAGGTGGAGCCCAGCGGTGCGGGGAGGGGTCAGGGAAGCTTTCTCAGAGAAGTTGATGCGTATTTAGCTTTGCTGCCAGTTCCTCTTTAAGAGGTTAAGTGTGAGGACTCTGTAATCACTCAGGCCCACCCTCGCCCCTAGAAAGCATGACCTGAGTATAAAGTCAATTGTCCCAGAGGCAGCAGTGGCTCCTGGTGGGGAACGGGCTGGCCTAGCAAGTAAGGGGTCTGGAGAGGGAGCAGTGTGGAGCCCCGTCTGCCTCCAAATTCCGGATGTAATTCTAACGTCATGCATGCACACACACACACGCTTCCTCCTTTAGTAAACTGTGGGTTAGGTTTTCTGCAAACTGCAGGATCGGGTTGAACGGCCTCTGTTCCAGGGTCTGGCCTCTCCTGCGTGCCGAGGGTGAGGCAGGGGTCCATAAGCTTTGTGATAATCACTGGGTGACAAGGAGAGAGGCGGCAGGTCTGCGGAAAGAGGCGTTGGCTGGCGTGTGAGTCACGATGTCCTTTTCCTGATGTCTGTGAGGAGGCTGCCCAGCCCGAGCTCTTCTGCGAGTCGGGGGTGAGGTCGGTGGGCGAGGCTGTGGGCAGCAGGCCGCCCAAAGATCATGGAGAACAGGGAGAGACTCTATGGAGGCGACAGGTCACTTGTACGGAAGGACGGGATGGATAGGGGTATGATCTGCTTCCCAGAAACACCTTCAGTCAGGATTTCAGAGGGATTTAAAGTCGGCTGTTGGAGACTCGGTCTTGAACACTGGGCTCCCTCCTGGGAGCTGCAGGTCCTCGTTGTGGGAGGGTTAGCGCCTATGAGGAAAGGCGAGCCTCGTCTCCTTGCACTGACTGGTGGGTCGGTGTCCCCCTGCCATGGCCTCTGGCCTCCCCTCACTTGCTGACCCCCATTGGCTAGACGTGCTTTCCGGATCCTGATGACTGTGTGCCTGGCGCCGGGTCCCCGTGGTAATAGCCAGGACAGCGCTGTGGCCCACATCCTCCTGTTTCTTTCTTTCTTTTTTTTTTTTTAAAGATTTTATTTATTTATTTGAGAGAGAGAGAATAAGAGACAGAGAGCATGAGAGGGAAGAGGGTCAGAGGGAGAAGCAGACCCCCTGCTGAGCAGGGAGCCTGATGTGGGACTCGATCCCGGGACTCCAGGATCATGACCTGAGCCGAAGGCAGTCGCTTAACCAACTGAGCCACCCAGGCGCCCCATCCTCCTGTTTCTTTAAACCATTTCAAGGCAATGGAACCAACATGCAACCAAGGGAATATAATCGCACCACTGGGAAAAATGAGACTATTTCAATTCCTAAGACAGAAGACAGACTGTCCAATATTATCTCACCCCAAGCTTTTGAAAATAATCATTTTCTGTGTTATTTTAGGAAAAGTTTTTGAAATGCAGCTTTACGTAATCAGCAGGATTTACGAAATGCAGCTTTACGTAATCAGCAAGACGCAGGAGGACATGGTGAGCTGGACCCGGGCCATGTCACCTGACCTCATACTGCAGGGGCTTCCTGCAGGGGGCAATGCAACCTCGGGGAAGAAGATTTGGGTAATGCTGGAGCCGGAACACATCTGAGAGATCATCTTACCCCGCTTTCACTCAACATGGGGCGGGCTGACTGCAGCCTGACAGCTGAGGGTTCCGATAACACGCAGGACTAGAACCCTCGCCTCCTAACTGCTGTTGGCTCAGAGCCCTTCGCGCTGGACCGGCCTGGCCATTCAGTTTCTGGAAACATGTCGGTCTGCCAACCCGAGTGGGAGTCCATGTAGGTGTCCGATGTGGAGCCGTGAGGCTGCCCTGGCTGTATGCTGACCTCACACGCAGGGAGCCCGGCCCACAAAGGCCAGCAAATCCACCTCTCACAAAACCCTCGGAAGAACAGGGCCAGATTCCAAAAGCAAAGCAAAAGAAACTTTCAATGACTACACGATTCTGCTAATTCCTACTGACGGTCCTTTTGACAAGGCTTATCCCCTTGACCTCACAGTAAGCCTGTGATCTACACACAGCTACAGTTGGGGATATCAGGGTATTGGATCTGGGAAGCACAGTACAGTCTGTTCCAATGTCAAGATAATTCTCTAACAAAAAAGAAATGGCCATTTTACACATGCAAATATTCTGGTGTCCTTTTCCAAAATGTATCTCACACAAACCCAGACATCGAGTGTCGTGAGACAGATTCAGCCTCTAATGTGTCAACTTCATCAAATTCAAACCTGGTCACTGAGCTTGATTGGCTTACCAGCTGCTGGCCTTTAGGACCCCAGCCTGCGTACTGAAGTTTTGCATTGCTCACTTCCGGTGGGTCCAGACTTTGAGGATCCCTGAAAGAAAATAAGTAAATAGATAAACAAATAATCAATCAATCAATCAATCAACATGGTGGGAAACAAGAATGCTGTATGTTTATCCTCCAGCTCTAACTTTTTCCCTTCTTCCGTTGTATGACTTTCAAGAGCTCCTGTTATTAAAGAATGTCTCAGCCTCTGTTAGATTTCTTCAGATGTACATAATTTACATGAAGCTGAACCAGTCCCATCACTGCTTAACCCAAATAGTAAATACTTATCAAGAGACAACATGCAGAGAGGTCTGTAGATCAATTATTAAAATATCCACACCCGTCAACATTAAAAATGGAAATGCATGGCTACGCAGTAACAAGTCCCCATGATTTCTGTTTCCATCTTGGGCTTTCCTGGTGGATCACTTTTTTTCTAAGCATAATGCCAAGTCATTCTGACCTTCCCAAACCAGCAGCCTGAGGACAAATTCCACACTTTGGTTTGTGTTGGGAAGGAGGGAAGGAGGAGGGAGGGAGGGGAAGATTGAGAGAAAGATTTTTTTTCCTTTCAAACATCACTTAGATTTTTCATTCTTAATTTATTGATATGCAAAATACTATGCTAACAAAATCCTACTTATATACTTAAATAAACGTCATAATGAAAGAATGAAAAAACCTAACACTTTTATAAGTATAAAATATTTCAGTGTATTTTGTAGCTAACACTGTTTTCTACAGCATGTGGAAAAGATTCATTTTCGTATTTCTTTCAGACGACGTATTACCTGTGTTCTGCTGGACAGGCAGACTCTGTCAGGTGCATACCCTATCACTTGGCTCTGATATGCAGAAGACATACCTACGAATGCACTCATTCATCTACTGAGAGGCTGTGGCTGAATGGTCTTTGGAAAAGGAAGATGCTGAATTTTAGGAGTTGCTTCAACAAAAGAGGCGAGGCAAGAAGGAAGGGAGGTAAAGTGTAGGTACTGATTCTGGGCTTGAATCAGCAGAAAATTCTAAAGCAGTTGCTTACTAATACTACCAGAACAAAACAGAATACACTTAGGCATAAAAAGTGTTGGGGAAGGCGAGATAGTCTGCGATACCCCAGAGTAGTTTTACATGGGGTCCCTGGGTGTAAAGAGATCAGGGAAGCCTGAAGATGGGGTGATTAGGTGTTAAGTAAGGGATGGCAATGATAATAGGATTCAGCTGGGAAGGTTGATGACCGGGCAGTTAGAAGAGTAAGGGAGGGGTCTTAACATTCCCGGTTTTGAATGAATTTTAACAAACCCTACCATTTGTATGTTTTTAATGTTTCAAAGGATTTTCATAACATGGGCCATTTCCTCTTTAACTGTGGGTAGGGAAAGGCTTTCTAAGGACTCAAAATCCAGAAGTGATTAAAGAGTGACACATTTGACTACGTAAAAATTTTTAAACTTTTTGCATAACAAACACATCACAAACAAAAGACAACTGACAAGCTGGGAGAAAATATTTGTAACATACACCATGGAAAAATAGCTAATATCCATAATATATAAAAAATACCCTAAAATATTGAGGTTACAAAAAACCGAAAAAAAAATTAGAAACATGAGAAAAAGACACGAACAGACAATTCACAAAAAAGATATAAAAGATCCTCAGATGTATTAAAAAGGACCAAACAATGCAAAATTATAGAAATCGAAACTGAAACTACATTGAGTTATCATTTTTCCCCTATGAAATTGCTCCCCTCCCCAAAAGAAAGAAAAGTATAGCGCACTGTATTGGTGAGGCTGTGAGGAAAAAGCCATCCTCATATTTTGCTGGTGGGCGTGAAAACTAGTGCAAACCTTTCAGAGGGAAACTTGGTCATACCTAATAAAATACACACTTAACTCTTGAACTAGAACACTTCTGGGAAGATATACCTCCCACAATACAAAAATACATAGGCAGAAGGTTACATTCATTGCAGCTTTGTAATGACAAAACACTGGAAACAATATGTGTTTGAGGAAACCATGGTACATCCATACAAATGGAATATGGTACAGATGTCAGAAAGAATGAAGACCTCCATAGACTGATATGGGGTGCTTTTCATGATGGAGTATGGAAAACTCAACAGACCATCTAAAGTATGTGACCCATCATATAAGGGATAAAAGAAAATATACATGTATCCTCATTTGTGAAAAAAAGAAATACAAGAAACATAAACCAGAAACCAGAGGTTAGTTATGTGTAGGAGGTGGGTGGGAAGAAGCAGGGATTGGTCATGAGGAGGCTGGATAAGAAAGGAGAAGCACTTCTCTGGGTAAATTTATTGGTATAATGCCCAGTCTTAGACCACAGTAGGGTTTCACATACTTTTTGCATACTCTACAAATAAAACTAAGAATTAAAAACAATCAGGATGTAGGGGAACCCAAAAAGGAAGAGCAACACCACAACAGAGCAAAACCCTATTGGAAATGAAGCACAAAACTACACAGAAGGGGTGGGGAAGGAAAGAACCAACATAAACAACTTTGGTTAACAGTATCGTGACTGGATACCATAAAGTCAAAAAGATCAGAGGACAATGGGTTAGTAATTCTGAAACGACTTTATGTGTGTGCTAGAATTAAACTATTCTGCAAATATATAAATATAGTGGAGATAAAGAGAGCCAGTTTTCTTACTGCTGGAAAAACAAATTAGAAGGAAAAGGGGAAGGCTAAAATGAACTGTGTGAAGTTGGCCTGGAATCAGAGGTATCAGTACAAACTCATGATTTCGAATATATACACACATACATCCAAAATGTAGATATATGTGTATCCAGGTGTTGGTGTGCATACATAGATGTTCTTGCTCTATTCACAGAGAGGCCTAGAATCAATGACCCCCAGTAACAATGAGCACACCCACTGCCCATATCTTGGTGTCTCTGACCATCATCCAAGGAAAGTAAATAGGGCTCCTAGGGGATGTAATCGTATCTGGACTGGAACAGAGAAAATACAGGATGAGTCTGGAACATCTTATGGGTCCAGAAAGTGAGGAAATACTCAAAAAGGACAGAAGCTGGCTCAAAGAATGCAGAAGCCAACCTGAAGGAGTTTCTCATGGCCAAAGTTAGATAAATCTGAGCAACAAAATAATCAATAAGAGTATCAGATTAATCCATAGAATAAAATCAATATTCATAAGTCCATGCTAATATACATAAGTAATCAAATACATAAAGCAGCTCTTCCTCATGAGAGAATCCCAATTAATAAGTTAGAATGAAGGAAGAAAAAAACATTATACATGTGGTATTTTTCACTCAAAATGCACAACCTCACTTCAATCATGAGAAAACACCAGACAGGGGCGACTGGGTGGCTCCGTCGGTTAAGCGTCTGCCTTCAGCTCGGGTCATGGTCCCAGGGTCCCGGGATCGAGCCCCGCATCAGGCTCCCTGCTTGGTGGGAAGCCTGTTTCTCCCTCTCCCACCCCCCTTGCTTGTGTTCCCTCTCTCGCTGTCTCTCTTTCTGTCAAATAAATAAATAAAATCTTTAAAAAAAAAAAAGAGAGAGAGAGAAAACACCAGACAAACCCAAACTGAGGCACACTTTACAGAACAGCTGACCAATAATCTTTGGAAGTGTCAAGGTCATGATCAACAAGGAATGACTGACGAAATGTTGCAGACTGGAGGGCTTTAAGGAGAACTAATGTCTAAAGGAATGTGGGATCCCAAGAAAGGAAGGAGACATTGGTAGAAAAATAGGTAAAATTCAAATAAGTTGAATTAATAGCAAGGTGCCGATGTTAATTTCCTGTTCCTGATAATGACACTGTGGTTATAAAACACACTAACAATATTTCAGGAGTATAGGAGAAGTAGGGATAGGGATAGAAGAGAATCATTTGTACTGTTTTTGCCATCTTTCTTTGTCTAAAATTACTTTAAAATAGAAAGCTAAGAAAAAATCTCCAAAAAATTGAATAGCTTATATCTCATTGGTTATAAAAAATATTATAGAAAGAAATGAAAGTGAGAGAATTTCCCTCCAAACATACTATAATCTTGATATTGAATTGGAAAAAAGTCTTTGATATTTAGCATGGCATGGGTGCTCATACACGCATCTGAATAAACAGATGAGTAAGGATGGATGGGTTATGGGGGTGGCTCTAAGTAAAAGACCTTTTGCAAATTTAAAGACAAACCTAATGAATTCATTAGGTCTGGGTTTATCTAGAATTTTCCAAGCACGGAGCACAGAATAAGAAAATTTTCAAATCCCATAGTCTTACTGAATATTGAAATTCACTTTGTTAGGTAATGATTTCTAGGAGGAGTCTTGGATAATGGGGAACAGCAGGAGATTAGTCTCTCTCTAATCTAACAAGTGTAAATCCTCATAAATGCTAACTGGAGATGGTATCTCCAAGTAGACAAAGTGCCCCAGAAGATTTCATGAGCACCTGCTAACAATACCATGACCACACATGCATCCGGCCTTTGTTATCTTCACCCCTTCTGGAGGACTCACATACACTCCCTTTTTCTCATTGCCAGCACATGAGACACGTTTCTACATCGAGAAGACAGCAACCGTTAACGGGAAAAGCCTGCGCTCCAGCCCCATGTCACACAGATCGGGTGCTGGGTGCAATTCTCTGACTAGCCTCAACGAGGAAGGGGGTAATAGTTACCCTCTCCTCCACAGGATGGTCGTGAAAATCAAGAGAAACAATGAATGTTACTTTATAAACTCTAACATGCTCTAAAGAAGGAATTGTTTTTTATTTTCCTAGCTAGCGAATCTCTGAAAGTTCAACACCTCCATGACGACCAGTGAGTTGCTGAGTTGCCTCGGTTTGTGTTTAGGAAAACACCATAGTGCACGCACCTCACACAGGGCAGGGAGCTTGGATGTGGTGGAAAGAGCTCTAAGAGGCTATAAAAGTAATTCTGAATTCTGCCACTAATTGGCAGGGGGGTGTGGGGTAATAGAGAAACTTAATCTAAGTTGGTTTTCTCGTGTATAAAATGAGAATAAAAATGCCCACTTTACAGGGTTGGACTTAATGATCCACTGTACATGAAAAGAGGCAGTACAGAGCTTGCCAAGTAAATATTCAATAAACGCCAGTTTATTCATTGGTAAACTGGTAAATAATTCAGTTGATTGTGCAAACCACTACATATATGTAACTTTAACAAAAGGCCCAACAATGTATCAGATCTGAGGACAAATTTACTATACAACTCAGCAATAAAACAAACACCTTGATTCCTGTATTATGCGGGGGTGGGTTTAGGGATTTCAACCCTCAACCCTGTTCTCACTTGTTTCTATGAAATAAGTCTATATTTTGCATTGGAATATGATGGTATAAGATTCATTTGCTTTCAAGTTAATGCGGATTTCAGGGCGGTCTCTTCAACTTCCCCTGCCACGTGGGGATCCCTTCTGCAGTGACTCACTTGATGCTCATCCAGGCTCTGCTCGAACCTCCCACTGAATGGCTTGCCTTGCACAATTCTTTCTCTGTCCCGGCTTAGCAAATGGCCAGCTTGGGTTTATGCTCAACCCACCCCCTCATATAAACACCTAGGCCCCTGGGAACTAGCAGAGAAAGCACGGAGCCAGGTGTAGTGAGAGCCAGTGGGGTACTAACCCTTCCCATCATTACTGCTCAGTCACCTTCTTCTCAACCATGATTCCATTCTGTCCTGCTTTCCTAACTCCAGTACCTGGGAATAGGACTTTATTTGCAAATAGGCTCTTTGCAGATGTAACCGAGTTAAAATAAGGCCATTCTCAATTTGCGTGGGCCCCAACCCCATCCTAATCCTTTATAAGAAGGGGAGAAAACACAGAACAGACAGACTGGGAGAAGCCCAGGCCACAACGGAGGCAGAGTCTGGAGTGACCACATCCACTAGAAGCCAGAGGAAGAGCGGAAGAATCCCTGTCTACAGGTTTCGAGGGAGCGTGGCCCTGTCGACACTTTAATTTGGATTTCTGGCTCCAGAAGTGTGAGGGAGTGAACTTCTATTTTGTTAAGTCACTTGGCTTGTGAGAATTGGTTACTGCAGCCCCAGGAAATCAACACACTCTTCATTTCTTAGATAAACTGAGGCCCAAAGTGGGTAAGTGATTTGTTCAAGGACACAGAGCTGATCAGTTCTTGTCCAAAGATGAATCTCCTGCTTTGGTCAAAGGAGAAAGAAAATCCCCAACTGACTTAAGGAACAAAGTAGAAAGACCCTCCGAGGGCAAAGCAAAAGTAGCCTCGGATGAGGTTTTATCTGCAAAATGCTCGTTGTGCCCACATGATGGTGCTTCCTTGTGGAGTCCGTGCTCCCATCAAAGGAGTCCCGGATTCCTCCTTCCTGCACCGAGGACCACCGAGGGGTGTGTGTATGTGTGTGTGTGTGCGTGCGTGCGTGCATGCATGCATGTGTGGGAATGCATAAAGTCATGTTTCCATTTATTTTGTGGTTAGTGCCCTCCCCCCCAATTTTTCTGTCTTTTTAAAACTTTATTCATTTATTTTAAAGAACCCATGGCAGGCTCTGTGATAAATCATCTCCAGGAGATGGATTGGTAGAAAAAATGATTAAGGAAGAATAAAATCATCTGGACTTACCATATCTCAAAATAATCATGCAATCCATTTTGATTTTGCTTATTTGAGCAATAAAAAAACAGGGCATCAATCATGTTGAATTATGAAGAGTAAATTAGCACAGCAAAGTTTATTCATTTATCTTTCTAAGCTAGTTATAGGGACTGAAAAACTCCCCAATAAAAACGGCACTTGGAATAGTAAAGCTAAAAATTGCTTTTCTGGATCCTAACCTTTTGTGGCTAAAGACACCTAAAACCAACATTTCATTATCAAATAATATGTGTTTTGTGACTCTTCCTCTGTGCTTGGCATGGTGGGTCATGTAAAAATATAAGATATAGTCCCAGTGTATCTTAATATTAGATGCTCTTAAATATTATTGAATAATGAATAAATGGATGGATAAATGGATACATAAATGGGACCTCGTTTAATTACCTACTGATGATTGGTTAGGGTCAGTGATACCTCTAAACTCATGCAGAATTTAAAGATTCACGATATCAGTTTCTACACATATCTTAAATTACACGGTTAAATTCTTGAGGGCAGGGATCCTCACAGGCATTAGTCCTTCTGGAGTGGCCAACATTCGAGGACACATCCTACCATTAATTTTAAGTGTCTATCTATGGTGTATCAGAAGTTCCTTCCTCAGGAGAGAGCTGATATAGAAGTTTTCCTGCAGAGCTGCTCCAGTCACTGACAGATGATGGGGCAGCTCAGTCTGAAATGGTTGTGATGTCACCCCCATCCAATTCACGGGGACACTTTAACCCCTACGATCACAAGCACGAGTACTAAACAAAGTCACATGAAAAGTTTTTTTAGGTAAGAGGGGGGCTTCTCACTTATCTTTTACTGTATACTCAGTGTCTAGACAGGTGCTCAGTAACCTCTGTTAACAAAGGAAATGAGAGAGGAGTGGGCAGCATTAGCTGAATGACAAAGCCTATTTGGGGGGTGATGGAATGTTGGAAAATTTAATTAGGTGATGGTTGCACCATTCTGGGAATACACTGAAAACCACGGACCTATACAGTTTAAATGGATGAACTGCATGGTTTGTGAATTACATCTCCATAAAGCCAGGGAAGGGGAAAGAAGGAGGGGAAGAAGAGGAAAAGGAAGAAGGGGAAAACGGGGAAAGAGAAGGAGGTGGGAGGGGGACCTCTGGCTGCAGCTGCAGGCTGCCTTCCAGGCATTAAGCCTCATCTGTAGACTCCAGATTCAAGGTTATTTTTGTTCTGCCACATCACCTCCTAGTGATTTAGTGCCAAGCCTTCATGCGCTTGATGCTTCCTCAGGATGTGCTCCCTGACGTGGAGTTCCTGCCCTGCCTACCTGCACAAGGGCGAATGATCCCACAGGAGACAGTAGCAGGGGGCAAGCCTGAGCAGGGCTAGGGAGGGGCCCCCATGCTGCCCTAGACGGCATTCATAAACAATATGAACAATATTTCTTCGAGTTTCTGACATTTAGCAATTAATCAGGCAATAGGGGGACTGACAGACTGCCAAATTTCTGTAGCATAAAAAAATGGAACGAGAAGATTAGAATGTTTCATTATAGACCCGTGACTCTGCAGGTCCCCAAACTCTGGCTGCCACTAGCAGCCATCAAGGGCGACATGGGGAAAAGCCCCATATTTGGTTTCCTCTTCCTATACTTAAAACATTTGTTTCTACTGTTCCTTAAAGATATTCATAGACAATATATATTTTTCTATTCAATTATCTCTTTCAAGAGGAGGGGAAAGAGCCCAGCTGGGATATTTACTAGAACAGTGGATAGTTCGGAGGTTTGCCATTAAAGGTTTAGGCAGTAAAAGCTGCACCACTTACACAGAGGGTGTACAGGGTGAAGATCTGTGGGTCTCACGTATTAAGAAGGAACTCGGAATATTCCTTAAATTTAAGGTTGCAGACAGCTGAGATGAGGAAGATTGCCTTTTGCACAGCGAGAACTCAGACAATCCTCAGTGTATACGATCTTTAAGAAGGTCCACATCTGAATTTCAGGACCAAGTGTGTATGGTGTAGTTAAAAGATGCCATATTTAATATACCTATTAGATTCAAAGTATAAACTGCGGAGAGAAAACTGAGCAAAATCTTTTGGCCTGTGGTGCAAATGGGGTTTTCCAAACACGGCCATAGCAATATTCCTGGTCCCAAATACTTTTTCAGAACTTTGGTGCTCCCCACCCAAAGAGGGAGTTTATTTTCTCCAAACGGACCGTGGCCATCTGACTGCACCAATGAGTAGAAGGCAGCCCAATTCCTCTGCGAGACCCCTGGGGATGAGTCGCACAGGCAATAATGCACTCCCTGTTTCCCTTCTTTGGGAAATGCACCTGTATCACCATGCTGCAAGGTAGCCCAGGCCACACGGAGGGACCACACAGAGGGCTTTCAGCCAGCAGACCCAGCGGGGGTCTCGGCTGACAACCACCATCACCTGCCAGCCTCCTGATGATTCTTGCCCTGAGCCTCTACGCTGCAATTCACCTGGCGGACACCCAGTGAAGCCAGGATGGGCTGTTCCTGGTGAGCCCCAAGCAAATGGCCAATTCACGAGCAGAATAAATATTGTCAGTATTAAACCACTCAGTTTGGGGGTAATGTGGTATTCCGTCACAGTACCTGCAACATCCAGCATGAGTACTGTACATAGAAAATAAAAAGAAAGTATAGTGTGGAGTGTGGTTTAAGACGGTGGAGACAAAGGGATCTTCGTGGTGTCATCTGAAAGGTGCAGACATTTCACTTTATATAAAGAGCAAAGCCACCCTCCCTGTGTCCCCAGCAAGTTCCCACCAGCCAGCCAACCCCTCCCAGTGGATACCTCTTGCTATCCTTTGTTCTTATCTCTGTCCCACTCTCCCTAAACACTTCTTGTTACTGGTTCTTACCTTTTCTATCTGCCCTTTAGTTATTGCTATCTGAGTGGTCCAGGATTTGGGAGAAGTCATTGGATTCATTTGTAGTGGGGACGGTAAGCCCTACCTCTTGGGTTGTTCTGAGGACAAATGAGATGATTTATGTAAGGTGCTAGGAGCACTTTGCTCGGCAGGCTACAAGCCTGGGGTGCAGGAATGCACCATGTGTGCGCCGAGGGACTGGTCAGCGCCTCTAGCCAGTCCACAGACTGCTTAGAGCGTCACTTAAGAAGGCAGATTCCTGGTCTCAGCCCCTGGTGCACAGTGCACAGAGAGGGACTTCTTGCTGCCCTGTCCCCTTTTGTCCTCAACAACATCTCTCCTGCGTACCCAAGAGCTGGTCCTAGCCCAGCCAGCATGTCACAGCCTCCCTGCAGCTGAGGGAGGCCTCGCACTAAATTTGGTTGTGTGCAAATGGTAAGTGCAGCTTCTAGGAAGCATCCTAGAAAGAAGGGGGGCATACTCTTCTTCCTTTTGTTCTTTCAGCTAGCTGAAAATTCGGTGATGGCTAGACCTGGAGCAATCACCAAGGAGCACAAAGTGGAGGCTACCAGGCTGGAAAGCAAGGCGGCTGGCCCGGGTCCCTAACTCTCCGGGCTCCAGCCTGGGTCCTCTGGACGTGAGTCAGAGAGCAAGTTCTACTTATAAAAGCCCTTGTTATTTTGTGTTTTCTGTAACCCCCCCCCAAATCTCACCAAGTCATACTTAATATACCTAGTTCTGGGTGGATCCTAGAAATACACATTTTTAGAAGCTCTCCAGGTGTTTTAAAAATAAACCAAAGATGGAGAATTGGCCCAGCTAACTGCCCAGCGTCTGCATCTCAGGGAAGTACACTCTGATGGTGTGGGCTGCCTGCGGCTCTCCGGATGAGCACAGGGAATGCTGGGTAACCATGCCCCCCCCCCATGCAGCCGGAGGGCCTGGCCATGCGGGCATTCCACACGCGGGTGGGGGTAGGGCTCCCAGGCTGTGCACTGCGGTCCCTGACCTATGCTCCTTCTGACCAAGAGCTGGGCTTGTTATCTGAAGACACGAATGAGGCCCCTTGAGGAATTATTTTAAACCAATTTAACAGTATATATTGATAGTAAAAAAAAAAATAGAAACAAAACAAAAAAGTGCACAAACTTCCCAAGGATAAATCTGACCAAAGAACAACCTGGAGAAGCCACACAGCATTACATCTCTAACAGCTCCGGGAGGGAGTGGAAAGCGCAAGAGTACCGAATGGTATAGAGGTAAAGTATCTTTGGAGTGAAACCGATTTAGATTCTACAGCCAAGGAGCAAAGCAGGGCGAGGGTGAGTGAGGGCACTGATCTCCAGCCCCTCTGCCTGTCCCCACTCCCTCCCCAGCATCTCAGTGCTAGAGAACATGACCAGCTCATGTGCTCGAAGCCTGCAGAGAAAGTCCTTGTCCCCGTGGGACCCCATTCCCAATTCTGGGGGCCGCCCCCGAGTCGTTCTGTCTCCCCTTCTGCTGCTCTGCCCCTCGACCCCCTCTGTCATCCCTTTCCACTCAGAAGGCACAACTTAGAACTTCCATATTGATTTTATCCCATCTGGAACTTTATTTTCAGAATCAGGCCTGGAACAGTCTTCTTATTCAAAGTCGTGTTCCCGAGGGTTCCGTCAGGCCAGCTGGGGCTGTGCGGGCGGGCGCAGAATGAAGCAGGAGGAAGGCTTCTGGGCTAATCCTAGTCGGAGGGGACGTCTGCCGCCTCCCACGCGCTCACTCCAGCCTTCTTCCCACGGCTGCCCATCTGTGAGTCGTGAAGGCTGAGCCCGAGTACTGTGCCCAGCAATTTGGAGGGAAGACTCAGTGCTCACTGAGAGGAGCCCAGCAGCCTGTCCACAGCCTCCCTGATGCGGTGACACCCTCCCCGTTGGGACCGTGCTGCTCGACCCTGATCCGTCCTGCCCCGTGACCGGCCCGTCGTGCGCAGGTGAGCCCCATCGGTGATGCAGTAAGACACACCCAACTGCGTGTCTACACGTCTGGGCTGCTCCTCTAAATCTTCCCTACCTTGTCCCTCTCTCAGCCTTTCTCTTCTTTCTGTTGCATTTTCTGGAAAATGGCCTCACCTTTGTTTTTAAGCCTTGCTGCTGAGTTTTCATTTCTGTCATATTTTTTAATTCCTAGGAGCTTTTTGTCCTGAAACACAAAGAACACTCTTCTGGGTTGTCTCGTGAGAGTAAAAGACCATCTCTGTGAACATGTTGGTAAGAGGCTTTGTCCCCACATTTTCTTCTCCTTGCACGAAGAATTTCAGACGAATGGTGATTCCTCACTGGCATCTGAAGTTAGGGATTTGGGACTGAGGAGTGGAGGACTGGTCTGAAGAGCGTGAGATGCACTTCCTGGCCCATTCTGTCCTTGATGTTGGGATCTTCTGGGGGACGATCCCTAGGGTGAGGACGCTGGTGGGCGAGGCAGGGCTGCCACACGTCTCAGAGGAGGAAAGGGGCAGTGGGGTCTTGCTGCCTGCTGCACACGACCCTCCATTCCCAAGTCGGACCTTACACTGCCCCCCGTGTTCTGCCCTCTCCAGGAAATAAACCTCCTGTTTCCTGAGGACTCATCAGAGAGAACTTGGGGTTCTGATGGCTTCATAATTTTCAAATAGTCCTTGTTTCTCTTCCACACCCTTCCTCAGCCTCCCAAAGCACCCAGAGGGGCCCACCTCTCATCAGAGGTGATATTCTAAAGATTTGATGTATCAGAATGGAAACCACATGGAACCCACAGCCAACCAGGACAAACGCCACTGGGTGGTCTGAGCCGAGCACTGCCTCCACCTTGGGTGCTGAGAGCCGCTGGGGTCCTCAGGAGAAGCCAGGGTGGGCTTGGCCTGGGAATCGGCTGCCTTACGTTTGGTTAGCACAGTCCCCCTTCCTCGGTGTTGCACCTCAAAGTTGGGTTGCCTTCTCCTCTCCTCTGCTCCTCAGGAGTTTATGCCTTAACTTTTTTTCGCTTTCTCTTGTATCGGTGGAGGTCTGGGGGCACCCGAAAGTAGTAGAAGTAGCTCTGTTGTCCTTGCTGGGAGCTCCTCACCCCTTATTCCAAAAATCTCTTGTTGAGTCGTACTAAGTATCAAGCCTGTGACAGGCTCAAAGGTGTGCAGCGACCCAGGGAAATCACCAGTGATGCTCAGGTACAACGCAGCAGCGCGCTGTCGGCCCAGGGAGGGCTGGAGTGGGGGAGGGGAGCTGACCCAGCTGGGAAGGTCAGGGAAGGCTTCCTGGGGGAAGCAACAATCTAGGGGAGATATGAATGCTGAGTAATAGTCATCAAAACTGTGATTCCTGGAGGTGAGTGTGGGCGGAGGAGGGGGGCCGGGGAGGGGAGTCTTCGAAGCAGTGCTGCTGGGATAGCGGAGGAAGGGGACAGAGGGGACCACGCCTCAGACTAAGATTGCTTCTCACTTTTCATATACGGTGGAGTGGACAAGGGCACCTGATGGTCGCCCCTCAGCCAGCTGTGCTTCCGGAACCACGGGGTGCAGAGTGCGTGAGGTGGCTTCCTGTCCCTTCAATCTTCCCACTTGCTCCCCAGGGTGCACCAGAGCCTCCTATCCTCATGCCCGATGCTGTAGGCGACAGGAACCTCTGCCTCGGAGACCTTCAGCACTGGGTGGCCAAAAGCACTGCTTCTTAAAGTCTGAACAGTCCCAGACTACAGGGCTGTACCTGTGTTGACTGGGCTCTTTGCTATTACTCTTACTTTAAATAGAACACATCTTTATTCACAGAATGCATAAAGCTTCTCCTCTGATAAAACTGGTCTCTCCAACCGCATAGGAAACGTGAGAATTGGAGAGATCTCCCTTCTTTCTGTAACCCATACATAGCGCCAGGGATGCTGTGAGTACACGTGCGTTGCCTGATTAAGGACAAATAATTAACTCGTCACTGTTAATCTCCTAACCCCCTCCCTTGGGAAGTAGGAGGTATGAGTTCTGCACGTTCGTCTCCATGTGCACACAAGATCATCAGACTCCCAGAGACTAAGAGATTTGCTGCTTCCTTTGCTACATTGTGCAAAACCTCCTTTGAATCCACAAAGAAAGCCTGAAGAGTGATTACAGAGTGCTGTTGGAAACTGGCAGGAATTTAAAATGACAACAGAGTCACATCTCTGCCAACAAAGCTGTTTATCATTTATCTGTGGGCCTCGTATGGGAAATATTTCTTCCACAAAGACCACATGGGAGTAAAGTGCACACAGCCTCACAAGGACAGAGAGAAACATGGCTCACCTGTGCTCAGCTACTGATCATTTCCTGTAATTAATACTGATGTCCGTTAACTAGAATGCATCCGAGCCTACCAACACTACAAATCTCGTTACTTTTGTCGGTCCATCTCCTGGAACACTGTTTTTATTCCTTTAGACCTCAGTGCTATTACTCCAGATCCTTTGAGACACTTGCTTTCTCTTCTTACAACTCTAACACTCTTCTTGTAACTCTCAGCTTACTTCTTTAGTATGGAAATCTTCCCCTTGGCGATCTTGGAGGCCACGTCGTCCCGGGAGTGCTGGGGATGGCGGCCACTCACCTGCAGACGGCAGCAGCGTGTCAACCCCATGACCACACTGCTAAGCTCTGATGACCAGCTGGACACCCTTCCTTCCCCACACCTGGGTTTTTCACATGGAAAGGGGGCTAGGGCAGTCTTTACGTCACAGGCATATTGTCAGCTGTCCAGAAGGGATATATGCAAGCGCTCACAACAGTGTCTGACATAGAAATCTCTATATAAGGTGATAGGAATTTTTTGGTTATGACTGAATAAAATTTCTGAGGTCCAGAAATAACTTTTTGAAAACATAATTCAACCTGTTGGTAGACAAAAAGAAAAACACCTTGAAAATCTGGACAAATCTTCACATCAAGAATCCTCAGCATTGGGCGCCTGGGGGGCTCAGTTGGTAAAGCATCTGCCTTCGACCCAGGTCATGATCCTGGAGTCCCGAGACCGAGTCCCGCATCGGGCTCCCTGCTCGGCAGGGAGTCTGCTTCTCCCTCTGACCCTCCCCACCTCATGCTCTCTCTCTCTCTCATTCATTCTCTCAAATAAATAAATAAAATCTTAAAAAAAAAATCCTCAGGATTTCCCTAATCTAAAATCCCTGTCTTTAATTTCAGGTCATTGTCATAGACCTGCAGGAATCGGTTAGAGCCTACAAACTTCCTGAGCAGATCCTGTTGACAAGGCCCCCTGGAGCATCTGTCCCAGCATCTGTATCTGATTTCATTTAGTGAGGAATCCCTTACATTGGATGGAAAAGAACATCTTTTAAAAAGATTTATTTATTTTAGAGGGGAAGAGCACATGTGAGCAGGGCGAGGGGTAGCGGGAGAGGGAGAATCCCAAGTAGATTTCACGCTGAGTGCGGAGCCCAACTCGGGCCTCGATCCCCCGGCACCTGAGATCATGACCTGAGCTGAAACCACGAGTCGGATGCTTAACCAACTAAGCCACCTAGGTGCCCCTGGAAAAGAACATTTTTTGCCACTTTTTTCTTTATGAAAATATTTCATGTATCGTTTCACTCTTAGAGCCTACTGTATGGGCAGCAATGGCCTTTCCACAGCTCTCGCTTCTCATGACAAACGTATGATTTGAAATTAGTTCAGGTTGGCTTTAACTGGGGACAGGGGTGGGGTTGAAAGTGCTAGATTTAAATTAGGCATTTTTCCTTTTAGAAGGATTTTCCTCCTCCCCCCCCCACATAAACACACACGCACGCACACATACACACACTCATCACTCTACTCCGTGGACCGACGGGGAAAACCATTTTTTACCTAAGAGTGAGTGTTCTGCTCTGTGGCAAACAGTATCTCTTCCATTCTAATGCTATTTAGTGGCCAGGATTATGTTGGTAGAAAATCAGTAAGAGACAATTTGATGTAACCACAGTCAATTATTGTTTTGTCCACATGAAGATGATAAGTGCATCCGGGAACTCAAAATAATAATGAGATTGCTTTCACAGAAGACCTTTCTCTCTCTGGGTCCACAATCATGCCAAAGATAGCAGTGGGTGCCCAAGAGCCAAGTGACCTGGATTAGTGCTGTGTTGTTGATGAAATGGGCATCTTGTTGTAAACAAGGAGCTGGCGATGGCAGAAGGCACCTAAACTCTGGAAATAAACATTTCCTGTGACTAAAAGCCACACTGTCTGGCATCCATGGACCGCTGAGGATGAAGAGGTAGAAGCCGGGCGTCATACCTACCCATAGCACCAACACCATCATCATCAACCTGCACGCACTGCTTATCACTGGGGTTGAGAACCAGTGGTTCCCTTTTAAGAACATCTGGCTTTTATACTTTTTAGTTGACTTTGGTTACATACATTTTTTTAAATTTTTTTTTTAAAGATTTTATTTATTTATTTGACAGAGAGAGACACAGCGAAAGAGGGAACACAAGCAGGGGGAGTGGGAGAGGGAGAAGCAGGCTTCCCGCTGAGCAGGGAGCCCGATGTGGGGCTCGATCCCAGGACCCTGGGATCCTGACCTGAGCCGAAGGCAGACGCTTAACGACTGAGCCACCCAGGCGCCCCTGGTTACATACATTTTTATGGCCTTTCTGTAATGCACCCATATTACTGGATTAATAAGGAAATAATAGGATGTAACACCCTTTTGCATCTCTGCACCCAAACCGCTCCGTGTGTTTTATGAAGACGGCTGAGATAAACCGAGCTAAGCCAACTGGTGAAGGGAATCAGACATGGCAAAGGTGGTGTTGTAATATCCTCCAGGGAGGCTGGCTGCCTTCTCTCTTCTTGAAGAAGCTGCTATGAGTGAGGCCCGGCCATCAGCCTGCACCCTTAGACGCCTGATGTGTTTGGCGTGGGGATTCCTATTGATCTCTTAGAACGAGCTGCACCTTATCCAAATTCATAACCATCGATGTAACTGAGAAAGGTAATTTGTTAATTTTTTAAAAAGATTGATTTATCTATTTCAGAGAGAAAGCACACAGGGGGTAGGGGCGGAGGAAGAGGGAGAGAGAAACTCAAGCAGACTACGCTGAGCACGGAGCCCAATGCAGGGCTCGATCCCACGACCCTGAGATCACGACCTGAGCCGAAATCAAGGGCCAGATGCTCAACTGACTGCACCACCCAGGCGCCCCTAATTTGTTAATTTTTTAAAAGATTTTATTTATTTATTTGACAGAGAAAGAGACAGTGAGAGAAGGAACACAAACAGGGGCAGAGGGAGAGGGAGAAGCAGACTTCCTGCAGAGCAGGGAGCCCGATGTGGGGCTCGATCCCAGGACGCTGGGATCATGACCTGAGCCGAAGGCAGACACTTAACGACTGAGCCACCCAGGCGCCCCTAATTCATTAATTTTTTATGAGAAATAAAACGGGCCAGTTGGCCTCAGCGCTCATGTTAATGAATCGGTTGGGTGACATTGTAATCAGAAAGTACTTGCTGAGCCGGACACAACAGGCAGACAGTGTGAAGTGGCCCCATATGGTGAGGACAGCTTTTTCCTCTGGCAAGCGTGGTGGACATTGTCTGTCTTTTTGCCTCTCTGGGCTTCTCTGTCTGTGTACTGACCCTTCTATTCACCCAGACTGTCTTCAGAAGGGTTCAGTACAACTGGTCAGATTCCTATTTCCTGCAAAATCATCATGACGAGTCGTGGGCACGGTCAGGGTCTCTGGCCACGTGATGGCAGATGAAAACCTGACCTGCGCCCACAGGGACAATGGCAGTCAGGGCCACTGGATTTCAGCAAGGACAACCTTTCTCCCTTTTCCCTGGGGTTCTTGGGGGGCAATGGAAGACGGTTACTTTTAACCTTATGTTTGTTCAACACATGTAAATAAATTTTAATGCAAATGTATTTGTGTAACCTCTCTTTCTGCAGTCCTAGGATGGTTCTGACAACCCTCTTGAGCAGTTGCCCCTAGCCATATTTTAGGAACAAGGAGAAGGAGGTCAGTTACACAGGAGGCAGGTCAGCAGGGGAACCCAGCTCCGTGACCTTCAGCCAAGGTTCAGCAAGATCACCTCCACCAAGGTGAACAGCTCTGCACTTTCTCACGGGACAGAGACCCTCAGGGGCAACTTTCTACTGAGAAATGGCACTTCACTTCTTCCAAACCACCAAGAGCCCCCCCGCCAGGCTGGCCCCGGCTATCTTACAGTTGACAGGCTTTTTGGTTTGACAAGCTGGGGCTGCACACGAGGACTGGAGCAGGGCTAGCCTGGAGCTGTGGGCTGAGACCACAGTGACACCAGGGTCCCTTACCTATTTTCCCGTCTGGCCTCTTAGAAGGCTTGTATGTAGTATGTAATGATGCATAATTTTATTTTGATAAGGGTCACTTATTTGCTTCAGATATCTTCCATTTGTCCTACCAAGCAGGAAAACAGCACCAATGTTAACCATGATTCTGTGACTGATGTCACACAGAACATAAACTGCAGCAGTGTTTCATCATATCGCTGTTCACAGACAGGACGCGCAGACACACCTCTGGGCAGTGGCACTGGGCAAAGTCACCACCTTGGCTTTATCAAATAGTGCTGGTCGCTGGGTCATCCCCAATCTTACAGCTCCTCAATGCAGTCCTCGCTACGAGCTTTACATCACACTCATCATGAGGAGGAGGAAAGAACCCAAATGAAACGAATGATGTGGCACTCTGTCCACAACCTGGCTGGAATCCCCTTAGGCTGAAATGCACAGGTGAGGTCACAAAGACAGCGCTACGCTTGGAGCGGGAGAACCGAGTTGAAACCATGGCCGACCACGGCCGACCACTAGCGGTGAGCCCTTGAGCAAGCTGCTTCAACTGTGGGTCTCAGTCTTCTCATCTCTAGAGTGGGGACATGACCTCTGCCCCATCGTCGTTGTGAGTACAAAATACGTAATGATACCGTAGGTCTCAGTATCACATGTGGTAAGGGCTCGCTGATGTGTGTCGATGCATTTGTATGCACACTCATTCACTTGCTCCCTCATTCGAGTGTGAAAGGATAAGGGAGCAGAAAGAAATTTGGGCCTATGCTGGACTGTAAGTGACGGGCTTTGTAAAGACCTGCAGAGAGGAATAAAGAAAGAAGCAGGCAGATGACAAGAACTGAGGAAGTGTGATGAAGGGCATGGCTCCTCCCTGGAGCCAAGGGCGTGTCCTGGGAAGAACATTCTGGAAGAAGCAGGCCAGGGGCAGAGTGGATGGAGCCCAGGAAGCTGCTGGTGTCTGGATGTCGTGTGGTCAGCAGTGGGGACGTACTGTGAATCTGGGACAGGAAGAGGCATGAAGAATGAGCACTGAGGGCTGCCCTGGTGGGTCGGCTGCGTGGGAAGGAGGCGGGCGGGGGCCGGGGGTGATGCCACACACGCCTGGGGGGGGGGGTGCCGAGCCCACGGGCCTCCCAGGTAGCTCCATCCTAGCTGAGAAACTCTAGTTCTGACATCACTGATCGTTAAATGCAGGGCTCGCATCAGCCCTGGATTTGGATTTTTTTCTCTCCTTTAAGAAATGTTACCTTACGGTCCATGTCGGCTGTTTCTGTCAGGGACCTGGGGGGCGTGTTTGTGAGCAGTGCCCTGAAACCACTCCAGGCATCTCACGGAGTCAGTGGAGACTTACATTAGGGCCATGACGTGATGACTCCAAGTCAAGAGGCTCAGAGATGTAGAAAACTTGCCCTTCACGTTAGTAACTGGGACCCGGCTGTGGCAACTTCTGTGTTTATGAAAAAGGTGAACGCTCTAAAGGTTCCAGCACTCTCACCCTCCCCCTGTGGTCTGGGCATCTTCATCCGTCTTGCTGGATGTAGAAAACAGAGAGCTACTGACTAGGGTTAAATTGAATTTGCATCCAGACAGGCAGAAGCATTTGCTTTGCAAGGCTTCTTCTCAGTCTGGGCACTTGGCCCAGGGCAGTACGTCGACCTTGCTCCTGAGTGTCTGCTGGCTGAGCCGAGTCCTGGGGAGCTAGCGGAGTCCTGGGGAGCTCCTGAGTGTCTGCTGGCTGAGCCGAGTCCTGG